>NW_027175820.1:6600000-6632500 GCF_023055335.1 Clinocottus analis
TTTTGTGTCTGTCCAGAGATGTCGTGTCTGATGGAGGCACTGCAGGACAAGAGGGTTCGTCTGCAGCCGGAGTGCAAGAAGAGACTTCAGGACCGCATCGACATGTGGAGCTACGCCGCAAAGGTGAGACACCAGGTGGCTGTTGGGATTGTTTATCTTAGTTTATAAAAAAATATATATGAATCTAGAAGGATCAAATTTCATCTGAGGTGGATTTTAATTCAAAATGTGTTTTACATCTTTAATTATCACCGCTCTGTTAATATATTAGCTCTTTCGCTCACATTTTAAAGGAATGTTTTTGGCATTTCGGCAAGTACACATTCATTTGCTAAAACTGCTAAAAGTAGCAAGTTGAAGCCACAGCAGAAGAGCCAAAGAAAATGCAGTTCCTCAAATGAACACTTGATGTGTTAAAGCTGCATTCTCTCTCCTGACCACCACAGGGTGACTCATCTGGTTGTATAGAAGTCTATATCAGGGGCTCTACTACTCACTTGATTTTTTTCCCTCCATAAACATTGTAAACATGAGTTTATGGCTCAATCTCTAGTTGTAAGTCTTCTTCAATACGGCATGATGTTCATTTAGTAAATGATGGTCATTTAGAGTCAAACAGACCATAAAGCAGGGGATGCTTTAGGACAGCGGGATGTGAGGAGTTGTCCTGAGGACGTGTCTTCAACACCACTGTAACCCACCTCCTCCGTTCTGCAGGTGGCGCCAGCAGAGGGCTTCTCAGACTTGGCCATGCAGGTGATGACGTCGCCCTCCAAGAACTACATCCTGCTCATGATCGCTCTGAGCGTGTGCGTCCTCTTCCTGGTGGGGCTGCTGTGTGGCCGCATCACCAAGCAAGTGACAAGAGAACTGAAGGACCGGTAGAGGACGAGAGTGCTTCCACGTCAAAAGACTTGACTCCTCGCACCTTTCTCCTCCTCCTTCCCTTCCTCAGATGCCCGGTCTGTAAACCGGCCATCCTCCTCAGCGCTAGCACTCTTTACTGGAGCTCCTCAGTTTGTTTGCTGCAGCTGAATATTTGCATCAAATGCAAAAGAGAATTAAAATAAATCACACACAACTTAATTTGGACATCTCCAAACGGTCTTTTTCTTGATGACCAAACTCCCCTCCCCCCTCTTTCCCCCTCTCATCCCTCTCAGGATGTTTTTGGGGGTCGTCGGCATCTTCTCAGCTCCCAAATAAGCACTGTTCATGATGTGACTAATGGCTGCTGCTGCTTCTAGGGCCAGACCCCCCTCCTGATATTTAACTGAAGACTGGAGCATGTCGAGCAACAGGAAGTTTGTTTACTTCCGTACAACTTGCGGACGCCTGGAATCGCACACAGAGACTCAAACCTTTTGGGGTTTAAATCTTTGAGACCCTTTCTCTCCTCGTCCCTCCTGTAGTGGATCAAGTCCACGATGAAGCTCTCCACCTCCACTCCTGGATTCTTCTAGATGTTTTCAACATGTCGCCCCTCGTTCTTTTGCCTTTAAGTAACACAATCCGTCCCGTAACACAGAGGCTTCGTCTTCTGCAGTTTATATCTGAACAAGCTGCCTGTGCACAAACAGGTGGAAGTTATTCTTCATATGGATGAAAACCATTTAAAACATGTAAAAACAGCAAAGTTCCTTCATTTAATTAAACCTCCAGCGAAAAGATTTCCCTTCTCGCCCACGTTGTTGTTGTGTGCGTTTAACGAGTATTTACACTCCTGCATGTACACGAAAGGGAGATAAACTTTAGACAACACACAGTCTGAAAATGGTTTCAGTTTTTCTAAAAATACCATTTTACACAAAATGTTAAGAGAAAAGCCTTTTGTCTTAAAAGAAAATAGCCTGAATGCGATTAGTCTAGCTTAGCATAACAGCTGGAGGAGACTTTGTATCTAAAAGATAAAGTTTTCACTAACTTCAGACATTGTTATTGCAGCAAAAGGGTTCACAAGTCGAGCAAACCAACACAACGTTTTGGTGCCGACCGACTTCCTGTTAATGCTGATGACTTTACATGACTGGAAAAGCATCTTTCTTTGCAATATTAGTATATCAAATAATAAAAATACATTTTATACAATAATGTTACGCAAAATATCGACATATTATGTTGCATTGATTTATTTCCTTCCAGCCCTAATAATGAAAGAAACATAGGACATAATGTGTTGATCTGAGCATCTCTAACTTTGGACAGAACCATGCTAGCTGTTTCCCTTTGCTTTCAGTCTTAATGCTAAGCTAAGCTAATGGCTCCAGCAAACGGCTTGTAAATGTAAAGCTGCAGCCTTCAGCTGAGCTGTCCAACGGCAGAAATACGTTTTCACTTCCATCCTACATTTAACACACATGAGCAGTAATATGTGGACATGGTGGCTTTAACCAGGTGGCGTGATCGAAATACTATTGTTATTATCTGATGCATTTTAGAGAAATGCAACAAAAAGTAATATGAAATTTAAAAAAAAGGAAAGTTACAAAGAATGTTTCACTTTGACCGATTTTGGAAACTACAATGGAAAATCTGTATTTTTATTTGACAGCATGTTTCTTTTTTTTGCAGGTGAATTACTTCAATTGTAACTAAAGAGGTACACACATTATTTAATATAATTTTCTTGAGAAATATTTAATGTTTCACGTTAACTCTGTTACAGGACAAGAGCCTCGTTCAGCTCATCTGTAAAATAAAGGCGATTTCTAAAAAGTAACCTCTTTTTAGGAAATGTCTTGCAGCTTTAACTAAAGTTTGCAGATTATTTGTGAAAACCTTTGTTGAGGTTTTTGAGCTTCGAAAGGAAGCAGACGACATCTTCATAACCAGCTCTGTCTCTTATGAACAAACTCCATCACTGTGCTTTTTCTGTAATATTCTCACGCGAAACGACGACGTGACGTTTATCTCTGAAGTTGGATTTTGCTGTACAGATAAACATTTGTCAATTTAATAAAACTGTCTGCTGATTTTTGTATGTCTTTGACTTAACCTGAGTTTTTATTGTATTATTCATGTCAGTGGTGACATAAGGCAAGACAAGTTTATTTGTATAGCACATTTCAACAAGGTGTTTCAAAGTGCTTCAGATAAAACCATTAAAAGCATCACAACATAATGCAGAAGAAAACTGGATTTAAAAACAATTAACCTGTAATGCCTGAGACCTGTAAACACACCGTGACAGTAGTCCAGTGTACTGAAGATAAATACATGGACAAGTTTCTCCAAAACCTATTGAGCAGTGGCGACCGGCCCATAGAGAGCAAGAGAGCAACGGGGCTTAGCTCCACCCACATTGAGCCACCAAAAAAAAAAAAAGATTATAAAATGATTAATTATATGGAATACACCCAGTAATATTTGTAAAATAGGATATCTGCGGCAAATATCTGCTTTTCCTGCTTCTCTCCCCTGCTAGTGCACCTCTCAGCTGCTCACATGCACGTCTCTGCTGCTAGTGCACGTCATGGGGCTTGATCGATTCTGCCCAAAAAAGACGGGTCTAATTCGCAGTTTAGCCAATCACTGGTTCAATAAATAAATGAGTGACGTACAATTCATCCAATCAACGCCGTAAAAAAGACTTCCGAAGCGGCTATTCTCATCTTGCCCAAGAGCGTGTTTCTGTGTCTCCGGGCTCGTGTCTCGTTCACTTGTTGCGTGTTCTCGCCGACTTCTCTTCTCTCGCAGCGACATTTTAATGAGAAGACAATGGAACGTCCCAGCACGAGCGCTACTCTTGCAAGAAAACTCACAAAATCAAACGAGATCCTAACGAGATCAAATCTCTCCTCCAAGACCCGTTTGAGAGAAGAGCGGAAAATCTCCAGGTGAAACGACTGAAAATTTCGAATTTCGCAAATTCCCGCAGCCCGGCGGGAAAAAAACACTTTTTCACAACCTATCGCGTCAATCCATTGACTTTGCATGTAATCTGGTCGCGCGTAAAATTTGCACTGTGTTCAGTGTGAACACAGCATGAGACCTCACGTGATGTCCTGATGGTCTTGCTGCTGCTTCCTCATCCAGCACTACATCTTTACTGGATTTCTGGAATCCTGAATGCATTTCAAAATAATGTAGGTTTGCACTGTGTGGTGGTTAGCCTACTACTAGAGAGAACTGTCATTGGTCGATCGATCTCAGTGTTGCCAGATGCACAATAATTATCCCCCAAATACAACCATTTTGAGCCTTTGGTAAGATACTACGCCATCACCAATCTGGCAACACTGAGCACCTTTCTATGAGCTAAAGATTGTGTGGATGCACGACTGTGAAGCGGGATGAAACAATAACAGGGTTCACCTTACGGCACATAGTTGCATTGTTTACAACAGCATCCCCCGCGACAAAGTGTCCTCTTGTTCACAAACTCAAATCTGGTCACCCTACTACTAGCTGACTAGGAACGAACTAGGCTTTTTTGATAAACTTTGTTGTATCCCTTTTCCTTTTGGGTGGCATTTTCCTATCTATAAAGCAGAAAAGGGTCAACAATATCAATCCTGAGACCAAGCAAAATACTAATTATTGGCATATATTAATAGCTCACTGTGTTAGACTACTGCCAGCTCTCATTCTGCATTCACAATTCACGTAGTTTGCTGACTCGCCACTTTAAATGAAATGACAGCATCTTGTCTCGAGAGCGTATTAGAAAACATGGAAATGGATTTTCACTCTTCTGGGCGACATTGTATTATACTAGAAGAAAGTACATTTCCAAGTTTCTATACTATTATAGATTAATACGAGTTTGCAAATGTATTGTGCAAACTTTAGTCGAGACTAGTCCCTATGGCCCCCTATGCAAACCTACGCACTTGGAAGAACTCTTTTTCTTAGACATCGATGAAATCACCTTCTCTCTGTCGGAGAGCACCATGTGACGTTTTGTCTTACAGCTAACTAAATGGAGGGTCATTTTGGTTTTAAACTGTCGTCTGAATGCATTAATTTACTTTAAGTCTCCAAAAAGAGAAATCTTTGGACGCAGTTTTGCATCTTTTAGCTCAACGTTTTAGTTCTTTCTTAAACTAAACACATAAGAAATCACCAAATGACAGTGAGTAGCTGACGAACGTAGGGGAGTGTTCAGCAGATATTCCTCTGGAGGAGTTGGTGGAGACCAAAAGCAGAGTGAATATTGGACTGGAGTTATTGTCTGCTGTTGTTTTAACACCAATAAAACATCATGCAGCATCAAAGTAATTATAGTAATTACATTTCTGTGCTCAGGATGCACCAATCCGACTTCTCCAGTCACAACAACGATCTGTGGGCTTCATGCATGAGGCGATACGAGTACCGATCCGCTCCATTAACACACTGCAGGCCTCAGTGTGCAGAGGACACGGGGATCATTTTGTTACGTGTAATGTGTGTTCACACCAACCACGTTGCAAAAATTTGCGTTGCGTATGCTACGTCAGATTACTCACGCAAAGGTATCCACACCAAACGCAGCGTGAATAATCACGCCGTGACAAAGGTGGCGTGGCTTCTCTCCGTGGAAAGACCAATCTTTTCTCCTACACACACACACACACACACACACACACACACTAACACACTGTAAGCCATCTGCAAGTTTCTAAAATCTAAATATAGTGATTCTAATAGTTGACTCCGGACACATGTATGCCAGGTCTTAGGTTTATTTTTTAATCATACTTTTTCTGCTTAGGGCCCTGATTAACTCTTTTTCCATGTATTCACGTTAGACAAGCGATATCTGCCGGCTGTGATTGGTCGTTCCTTGTTACACAGCGCTGGTCTGTGAGACTTTAACAATGCAGCTTTAACACATGAAGCATAAACTTCTATACAACCAGAGGAGTCGGCCCCTGGTGGTCAGGTGAGAGAATGCAGCTTCAACACATGAAGCATAGACTTCTATACAACCCTAACCCCCTGGTGGTCGGTAGAGAGAATGTAGCTTTAATAAAGTCCTTTTCATTCATACATTCAACACATAAAGCATGGACTTTTATACAACCAGAGGAGTTGACCCACACAAGGACGGTGAGCTCTGAACCTCGTATGAACTTACCTGGACCTGCTGGATGTATTTGGGCATCATCTCAGCCACGTACTCACCAACCGCTGCCAGCTGGCTGTGAGGGAAGGCATCTTTGGGCCGGATGGTGGCTGTGTGAAGGACGGGAGGAGAAAAGAGGTTTAGGAGAACTAAACAATTCATCCCTGAACTCTCCCGCCTCATCTTTGTTACCGAGTATCTTTGGTATCATAACAGTCATTTTAAAAAGGAGACAAACAGGTTTTCTCATGTGCTGTGTCCATTTTAGTTTAACACAATATGCAAAGTATCCTAAAATAACAATAACCTTTATTTAATTAATTACAAAATGCTTTTCAAAGAAATAGTTTTGCCATGATGGTTGTTTCTTGCAGTAGTGTTTGGGCGTCCTTGTATACAAACACTATTCTATTGTTGTGTTAAATGGTGGGATGAGGGTTAAAGTCATCAATAATTATAACAATAAATAACAAACATGATTTCTGCTTATGATGCCTCATCTTTGGTAAAACAAATTCACATCCAGTCATTTTGAAGGAGACAGACACGGTCGGAGCTATTTATTGGCTATCAAGTTATTTTACTCTAGTAGTGTTTAATTATTCTAGTTGTTTGCTTATTTAGGTTTTTTGTTAAATGTTTTGCTGTATAAAGATAGTTTTTTCTTTTGATAGTTTAGTTTGGTTAATTATTTGTAGTTGTTTACTTATGCTGTTTGAGCCACGTTTACTGCGTCAGTTTACTCGCTCTACAATAAAAGGGTGGGGCTGCGTTAAAAGGGGGCGTGGCTTATCTTTGTAAAAAGAGCGATCTTTTCTGCTATCAACTACGGAAGGAGTAACCACTTGTTCTGTTTTATACTTGTTGTGGAAGTAACAAAAACGTCAGAAAATATAACGCCCTCGTGTTTGGGTTCGTAACACCATCCGTAGCCGCATACAGTTTGGTGAATTTCACCAACTCCTCCAGGAACTGCTTCTGGCTTATCGTTACGTTACCGTTTCTTCCATCCACCATGGAAATAACCACCAGTTCTGCTTTATACTTGTGTACATTTTGTAAATTCCATAAACTCCATCATTGCATTACAATTTTAACCATTAATTAATTTTTGTTATTGATGTTTGCTGTGGAAATAATATTAAATGCCTTATATACTTTTGAATTGTATATCATATATTGTATATATACTGTGTTTTGTTTTAGATGTCAAATAAATGTAGTGGAGTAGAAAATACCTTTACATCTGAAATGTAGTGAAGAAACAGAAGGGAGTATAAAATTAATACTTAAATACAATAATCTGAACTTCATATTTAAGTGTACTTCATTCAAGATTATTGTACTTGAATAATGTACTTTGTTGTGCTCTACCACCAACAGTATAGCATTGAACATATTCATAAAATCAGTGGTGGAGGAAGTCACATACTAAAATACATTTATTTTACTTTAGAAAAGTGAAAGGTTATTATGTTTCAAAGTCATTTCATCACATTACATATTTATTTAACAACACCACCTGTGCTGAAAATAATCTCTCACGTCATATTTAACGTGGCCGTCAGTATTTCTTAAGTTATGAGGCGCCTCTTAGCTCAAGCCATAAGCACACAAACAATTTGATTTAAGTGGAGCGTTTTTATTATTACACTCTCAAACAAACAGAATCTCAACGTTGTATTTTTCGGCTGAAACAGGATGATTGGTCACAGAAACCCAAACAAAGGGTCCGTTCAAAGCCTGTACGTGTTTTTTTGACATATTTTTTTTACATATTTAAGCCACAAGTGAGAAAACCAGTTGTTCGGAGAGTTTTAGAAGAAAATAAAATGTATGATATGGGTTTGTTAAAAAAAAATAAAAAAAATAAAACATGGATAATTCTATTTAAAAAGCTGAGGAGGCGTTGTCTTTATTGCGTGTACATTCGGATAGAAAGTTCTGTGTGAGTCCAGTCTTGCAGCAGCAGTAAGACCATGATGAGGTCTGGCCTGACCCCCTCCTCCTATCTTTCAGCTGGACTTATGGCACACCTGCTGGTAGTATTTCCTCAGCATCTCCAGCTGAGCGGAGCGCACCAGGATGTGCGGTCGGACAGACGCCAGCTTCTTACAGGCTTCCTCTGGAGTCCAGCAGTGCACCTGTCAGCAGAAACAAGTGCAAAGTCACACTCTGCATACTTTATATCCTGTGTTTTACACAGATATTGGCCGCATTTCCCAGATTCGATCGTTCTTAAGGACTTAAGAAGGCTTGAAAGAAGGGTTCGGCTGAGAAGGAGTGCTAAGATAGAAGTGTTTCCCAGACGCGTTCTTAACTGCCTTCTTAAGATCTCGCCAAAGAAGCTTCCTAAGACGCTCTTAGTCCACCGCCATGTTGCTAAAACTAAATTAATTGATGCCAAGCAAATCGATCACCCACCACTTTATCAGCGCATAAAATCACACACATCACCCACCACCTCCAGGAAGCTCCACACTGCGAAAAAACACAGCGCGGCCAGGAGATGCACCTCCGGGCTGAGGGCAACATTGCAGCGGTTGGCCTCTGGATGTGTGGTGACACTAGCGTGACGAGGCGTTGGATCTCCACACGGGGAAGCCGGTACTTGGACTGGACAGCCCGGTCCGACAGCACATTAAGTGGGGAGAAGTGCTGACGCACACATGCATTTATGTGAACTATCTGGCTTCGCGCACGGCGACGCTGTTGGTTAGCTGCGAGATTATGCTGTATCGCAGCCGTGGTGTCTCTTACGTGTGGACTTCAGCAACGCCTTTAGACGTGGAGCCTCTCTTGATGAGGTTCCAGCAGAGTTCAGTTACACCTGTCAGTTTCCCTGATATCTGTGAAATACCACAGGGTTGTTGATGTTTTTATAGCTAATGTAAACTCATATGCAGATGCCAAATGTGTGTGAAAACGTAATGAGTGATAATAATGATGATTCATTTCATTCATGGAGCTACAGAAACACATGGGCAATTCTTTTTTTAATATTGTTATTTGGATTCTTATGCCATTATTTTTCTTGCGTCAGTGTTCTGCAGCTGTCGGCGCACATTCCTCATTACCCATGGTTTAAGTATTCCTTTGAGTGTCAGATATAACTTTCCCTGAAGCGGCTGCAGTGAGCGTTTGGTCGCTAAAAAGGCTGTTAAGAGTGGGTCAGACTGATCTTATGTTTCCTTCTTAGTGAAAGAGCGTCTTAAGCTAAGAACGACTCTGGGAAGCACGTCCTTCTTTCACGGCGCTCTTAAGACGCTCTTAGCGCTTAACAGCGTCTTAACGAATCTGGGAAATGCAGCGGTTGTCTGTCTGCTGACTCCTCCCTCTCTGCTGACTCCTCCCTCTCTGCTGACTCCTCCCTCACTACACACTTCATTCCCTGCATTATTCAGCCCTGACGCGTTGCACTGACCCGTATGAGGTAAGCGGCGGCCATGGTGGCGCTGCGGGAGCGACCAGCCTTGCAGTGAACGTACACACTGCTCCCTCGCTCTCGGTGCTGCAGGGCAAACTCCACGCCTCTGCACAGGTTCTCCAGGCTGGGCACGCCGGTGTAGTCCACTGTGCTCAGCCTCAGCTGCTCCACCCCTGCCGCGCGCCACTCCTGCAGCCGACAAATCAAACAGTCATTCATCACGGGATCCGAGTGACTAGATTCTGGTGGCTCACGGTTCAAAAACTAAACATATTCTGTTTACTATCATATACTAACTAATCGATTACTTCTTACAATTTGTTTCAGGTGTAAACCAGTCACTTGTAGTTCTGATCGTTTATATTATCCGACAGAAAAAAAACAACACAAAACTGTAAAATGTACACTTTAAACCTGACTGATTTCTTCTTTTACTTTTTGCATCACATGTTCTTGGTGAAGTGAACTCACCTCAGCAGAGTTGCAGAAATATTTGGTCTCGTATTCCTCGTTCATGGTGATGACCCCTCGAACGTTTTCTGTTTCTACCAGCTGCAACACAACAACAACAACAATCAGGGCCTTGTTTCTCGTACCTGGCTAAGCCTAACACAAGTCAGGCTTTTCGGTTCCACAAAGCAAGTTTGGCAAAATCACCATAGCAACACATCCAAAAATGTATAACCTGCTCCAGTACAGGCTAACTGAAATTCACTGGACAGGCTAGCCACTCCAACCGGACAAAAAAGGCAACTCACTTCCGAATTGATGCAGGAGCAATATTAGTTTTATAGGGAGAGAGTTCTTCCAGCTCACCAAGATCCGTTCTCACATCATGATGACGATGGCTATCTATTCTGCCGAGAAGGACTCATTTATTTACAAGACCTTCTGGAGCCGTACATTGAACACCACACGGCGCAGCCAAGCACAGACTGGATCACAGACTGTATGCATCAGTGGCAGGCCGTGCGTTTTCGACCTATGCCTTAGGGCAGAAAAAGTGTCCTGGAAGTTACTGTCAGATCGACCCACTCAATAGACGGCGTATTTATACAGACTGTCAAGTGTGGACAGCAGACAGACACTCACTTTGCTGTAACACCGTTTTTTTAGGGAAGTCACACGGGGTGTGGGGGCTGACCTGTGGAGCTATTTACCACTTTTATGAAAGAAAGAAAAAAGGAGACAGTGGACTAGAGGATACCAGGGGAAATCCTTAGTGTCCGCTATGGGCAGCCCAACAAGAACCAGTCACATTTAGTGATAACATGACAAAACAATCCATAATAAAAACAGCACCATACAGCACATTAACACAACGCTACTGCAGATGTAAAAACTAAAAAGCAGTTAACTCACCAAATGCTGCTCACTGAAAGACAAAGGTCATCAGCCTCTCTTTGTTAACAAACAGGTCAGTGATGCTTCAGTGCGTTGTCATTAAATTGCCACCAAGTCCGTTTCTCCTCCACCTTCAGCCATTAAGTATCAAAAAACTACACTAACCAAAAACAACCAAAATGGAATTACTTCTCCAACATATGTTTCAACAACCTGAAATGTTTTTACTCTTTTTTTTACTGAGTTTAGACAGAATTCTGTTAGACAGAAGTCACTATTGCACACTGACCAATTACTGCGCATGTTAATGGTCACGTTATGCCACTGACCAATCATACGTCCACGCTATTTTGTAGCAGAGCAACAGAGGAAGACAGGAGCTGTGCAATGAGAAAATAAGCTGATAGAGAAACATAATTACAATGCATGTAGTGTATTTGTGAAAAACAATAAAATTATAAAATAGCTATACCTTTGTGATTCCATTTAGGCCAGCAGAGAAGGCGTAGCTGACCCTGACGGCCCACCACGGGTATGAATAGACTGGATATCAGACTGGATTACAGACTGGATCACAGCCTTGCGCTTTTTTGTCAGGTGTACATTTTTGTACAGTGTCGGTAATGTGGAGAACATCTGGAAAGATACTGCAGGCCGTGCTGTCAGTAAACTTTATTTAGCACTTAAACTTCTGGATGTGTTCATTACATTACCATGGCACATACTGTATTGACTCAACACTCCGAATAATGTTTTTGTGCATAGTTTTTACTTGCTTCTATGTCCTCTTGATGGCTGGGTTGTCACTACATGGGGGTTGAAAGTACTCATAATAATATGACAGTGTTAAAAGTATACCATATATATAATTATTGAAGAACATGATTAAGGTGGACACATGACGATCGCACCGGGAGCAGGGGGCCCTGTCCCTCCCCGGCGAGGAGAGAAGGCACAGCATGCACACGGGCGCTCTAAAGCACATGGCCGGAGCCGGCGTGCCACCTTCGACCAGAGTCTTTCCAAGCCGACCTAGAGCCGGTCGCGGCCCACCACAGTGGAGGAAATGTGGTGAGGGCCAGCAAAGCAAGCGGAGAGCACAACATCGTCGGGTCAACAACACATTGCTGTATAGTGCAGACATGACATTGCAGCACAGCTGCAAAACTTATGTGGGAAAGGGTCATCAAGTAAGTCCTGAGATTCTAGATTCTAGGTGAGACGCTAACTTCACTAACCAATCACTTCACATGTTAATGGTCATGCGGGCCCTGTGACCAATCACACGTCCAGGGTCTCGAGAAGGCTCTTTGCATTTTAACCAGGCAAATCATGAATATATAAAGAGAAGTGAAATGTGATTGTTAAACAGGTTCCAAGAAGCCATACGAGAGGCCTGAAGGAGCAGATGAACAAAAAAAAAAAAAGGCACAGCTGCATAGTGCAAAATAAGTTTATAAAATATAACTTTGTGATTCTGTTTAGGCCTCAAGAGAAGGCCCATATATATATATATATATATATATATATATATATATATATATATATATATATATATATATATATATATATAGATAGATAGATAGATAGATAGATAGATAGATAGATAGATAGATAGATAGATATCAAGTAAAACACTGACTGAGGTATAGTTTACTGCACAATCAATGCTTTTATTTTGACACTTCAATACTTTGACTTGAAGTGGAGTATTTCCTCAGTGTGGCACTGGTGGCAGACCAGTACCGGTACTCCCCCCTCACCTGTTTGGTGATGGACCTGAATGGCAGCGCTCCCAGGATCACGGTCTCGTCAACCCGGTCGAACCAGCGTCTTGACGTCACCTTCTCCATAACGACGTTGAAGGTCAACGTCGGGTAGAACAGCAACCTCGCGAACGCCCCGGACATGACTGGACCGAGAGTTAGGGGTTCTCGTTCAGCTGTTAAATCGCCCAGCGTCCCACGCTGGTCTGACCTGCCTGTTTGAACGTCGGGTCTGTAGCGCGTCTTCCTTTACGGCACACTGCCGAGAGGGGCTTCCGGTGTGAATCCTTCAAAATAAAATACGTGACCTCCACAAATTTGATTCTTTGAAACAATACCGTAATAAAAATATGTAAAGTAGATTCGGCAGGGCACCTGCAAAGTCCATTAAATAACATTTTAACATTAATCCTAATGTGTAAGCTTTTGTATGAAAGCAGTGTTCAAGTGTGTTTCCGGGGTTTTTATTTTGAATGGAGAAACGGAAGAAGAGGTGCGGAGAAATGTTGGTGGTGAAAAGAAGGGAAATAGGTCCGTGTACGTTTTGTGTTGTGACACGGAAGTTGCTCACACGAGCTTGACAGTCAAATTCATGTCAACAGAGGGCGTGCTGGCGCGTTGCTTAGGTTTTTGTGTTGTGACCCGAAAGCTATCAGTAGTTGGTGGTGTATTTAATTTGGTGTCAGACGTCTATGAGCCACAATTCAACAGAATGCCATTGCACGAATATGCAGGTTTTATTTACGAACACCAAATGAATTGCATATCTTGTCGTGATATCGCAACTGTGTAATGTACCCAGTTTGGAACTACACTGTCTTTTTCAGAGAAGAATGTGCGGAGGTGGTGTGCTGCAACCAGTAACAGCCCGCGCCGCGCCGCGTCCGGTCTTCTCTGTTTGGGAATGCAGCCCAAAGTGGGTGATTAAACTCCATCTCGTGCAGTAAACCACTTCAGTGAACTCAGCAGACATTCAGATCATCTCCCTGGTCAATTCAGCTGCAGTTGACACTGACGTAAAACATATTCAAAACATCTTAACTGTACTGGTTATACAGAAATGTTGTACTACGTCAAACACAAACGTTCTGCTACAGTTTAGATGTGGTCAGAAATGTTCTGAACACATCCATATCAGTCACTACTTTGAAAACCGGATGTTGTGTCCCGTAGCTCTTTCCGCTCGTTTGAATGTTTCACGCCATTCATTCGGTGTTCTAAAATAAAACCTGCATATTTGTGCAATGCCATTCTGTTGAGGTGCGTCTCCTGAATGTCTGTCACCAAATAAACTACTACAACTACTGATTGCTTCCGGGTCACAACACAAAAACCTACGCAAAATTGAGAAAGAAGATTTCCACGCAGTATTTTAATTCTCAATGTCCATTTTTAAGCACATCGAAGAAAATCAGATAACGGGTCGTTTTTCGTTTAACATTTTCGATTATAAAAACGAAAATATGTTCCGCAAATATGTGTTCCGCAAAACACAAGGACCATGAACGATCATTGTGTTATTATTTACACAAACAAATGTATTATAAACAAACTTCAGTCTGGTAGATACGAGATGCACAAGTTACATAATGTGTCTGCAGAAGGAAGACAAAAGAGAAGATGGAAATAGGTGGGTTATGAATTAAATATGTTTAAACACATTCTCTTCTCAGTTACTGAAGAACCCCTTTCCTCTTAGACATCGATGACAGCAGCCAGAAGTTTGCTACATATTACAACTAATTCAAAAGCCCACAGAGATAAAGTCAGATGACAACTACTGAAGCCAACAAGGTTAACAATTAACCTCTGGTATGTCTCTTTCTCTTCTCTCTCTCTTCACCGGTTAAACAGTGAAGGCCAGCGGGTCCGTGTACGTACACGGACCCCAGCGGCCTGGCACTGTGTTTCATCACAGAGAGCGCAATAGACCCTGCACACACACTCCGGTACTTTAGATAGCGCTGTATGCACCTAGTCAAGTTGATTGCGCAACTTTAACTTGTAAAAGAAGAGCTCATTAAATAGTAGAGAAGAACAAGGATCTGTAGCTGGAGACTAACACCTAGTTTATGGTTCTGCGTCAGGTCGACGCCGGAGCTACGCCGTCGATGTAGACTTCTACGCTGGAGCCTGACGTGCACCTCCCGTCGCGTTGATGCGGACCGCAAGCGCTGTGATTGGTCCGCTCAGAACGTAATTTCTGGCAGTTGCTTTTTTTTTAGTGGTCGTACAGACCATCCCCATCGTCCTATCTGTCGCCTTCGCTTCAACATTTGCAATATAAGCATTTGCTCTTCAATATTGATGAGGTCCGACTCCATCTGTGTCGACTTGACACAAAACCATAAACTAGGCTTAACTCCTGTGGACTCTGGCGGCGCATCTCACTCTGCTTGTGAGACACGCGCGATGGAAACTGGAAAGCAGGTCTCCGCAGCTCGTTCTTAGCCCATCCGTATATTCCTACAGATCTTAGTAGTAATGACTTCATGAACTTCTTCAATGGTAAGATTCTGGCTTTTGAGGCATGATCCGTGATCTCCTGGCCATCACAGTCCCCCGACCTAAACCCATAGAACATCTGTGGGATGAGCTGGAGATGAGAGTCCAGAAGTGTCGACCTCGGAATCTGAAGGATCTGGAGAGATTTTGCGTGGAGGAATGGTCTCGGATCCAGAACCATGCGTTCAACCTCATCACGCATTATAGAAGAAGACTCAGAGCTGTTATCTTGACAAAGGAAGGCTGCACAAAATATTAAATGAAGGGGTGCCAATAATTGTGGCACACATGTTCAGAAGAAAATATTTATTTTCTTGTAAAAACAAAAGTTTCTTTCAAAACTTTTACTTTAATGAAAAGGTATGATTTCTGTCAATTTAAGTGCAAGACCAAGAGCATAAACGGCAAAGATTTTTTTTCACAGCCTGTTTTGCTCATATTTAATAAGGATGCCGATAATTCTGGAGGGCACTGTATAGTAACAAAGTAGAAATACTTTGTCACTGTATTTAAGTGGTTTTGTGGATAAAAGTACTTTACTAATCATATTTCTATTGACTTTTAGTTCACTACATTTTGCAAGGAAAACTGGTACTTTTACTCTGATACATTTCCCTTAAAACCTTCGTTACTCACTACAAAATCAAATCTATCTTTAGAAGAAAAAAATGAATCATGAGACTGTAATGGGAAAATATAGTATTGCAATGTTAAACTCATTAAATGTTTCTTTGTGATGTTGGAAGCAGACGGTGTGAGGGGAAGTGAAGGAATAGTCAAAGGACTGTCTCCTATGTATGCATATGAGGGGGGGGTCGTAAACAATTCGTGAACTGACGGGGTGTTGAAATTCCCAGGGCAAAGGAGATTGTGACTTCTTTGTAATCAAGGACCAAGAGACGAAAGGTCTAGGATGGGTGGGTACCCAGTGTTCCCTTTTGTTCCACGTGGTCTTCCATTACAAGACCGACATTGGTGACTGTGCAGGTTTGGAGAATCACAATATTATGCATTTGCCTCTACATCCTCTAGTCCAGTGGTCCCAAACCTGTTTTGCGCCACGGACCGGTTACGTGAAGGCAAGGCAAGTTTATTTGTATAGCACTTTTTAACAACAAGGCGATTCAAAGTGCTTCACATAAAACCATTAAAAGCAGTTTTTAAAACAGTTCGGAAAACATTAAAAGTTAAGAACAAATACAAATAAAATGAATAAAAGTTGCAGTGCAGTTTAAGAAATAAAATGCACTCGTGAGATGCAGCAGTTGAGTCTCAATTAAAAGCAACCTCAAACAGAAAAGTCTTCAACCTGGAAGGTGAGGACAATATTAACACGGACCAGGTCTTATCTCAGTGTGACGGGAGACAACGACACCCGACTTGTATTCTTTATGTCCAGTCTACTTTTTAACTTAAAACTTTATGTCCAGCCTACTCCTTCACTTAAACCTTTATGTCCAGTCTACTCCTTCACTTAAAAGTAGCTGTAATTAAGAAGCCCACTCTCGATTTAGAAGTGTAGGCTAACTACAGACCTATCTCTAACCTTCCCTTCCTCTCTAAGATACTGGAGAATGTAGTCGCAAACCAGTTGTGTGACTTTTTACATAACAATAGTTTATTGAAGAGTTTCAGGTAGGATTTAGAAAGCACCATAGCTCAGAGACGGCACTAGTGACAATTACTAATGACCTTATAGTTGCATTAGATAGGGGACTTGTCTGCATTCAGCACCGCTGATGATACTAAACTATATCTGTTGATTAAGCCAGATGAAATCCAACAGGTCGCTAAACTTCAGGCGTGTCTTTAAGACATAAAAACCTAAATGACCTGCAACTTCATGCGGCTGAACTCTGACAAGACTGGAGTTAATTTACGCAGCCCAGAACACCACAGGAATCATTATCTGCTGATGTGGTTTCTCTGGGTGGCATTGCTCTAGAGTTTTTTTTTTAATAATTAAAAGTTATAACTATTTTATAATGTAATTATTTTTCATAAATACACTACATATATTATAATTGGTTTTGCATATTATATATTTTTTTATTGCACGAACTATATATATGCACACACACACACACGACATGATTAAGTCAATTCAGTTATCATAGAAACTGTGTTTTAGTGAAGTTAGACATTGTTCACCAGTCACAATTTTTTTGTTGCTAAATTATGTAAAAACTCATCACAGTAGGCTGGTGAGCTATAGTTGAAAATGAATCACCTTAGGAGCCATACTCACGTTTTGAATCCATGTGATTTAATCATATCAAACAGCAACAATATAGAGCACTTTAATAACATCCAGTTTAAACAACCAACATCTTTGTCAAACAGGAAGTCACCGTGAAGAAAACAGCCAATACAGAAATATGTACACAGGTACATCCATGTAATACAAAATAAAATAAACTTATGGATGGAAGAGTGTGAAAAGTTTTGTGATGTGCTGAACACATGTATGTATATGTATATGTATATATATATATATATATATATATATATATATATATATATATATATATATATATATATATATATATATATATATATATATGTATATGTATATATATATATATATATATATATATATATATATATATATATATATATATATATATATATATATATATATATATTCTAAAAAAAGAAGAAAAAAAGGGAAAAGTATTCATAATACATCTGGATTGCATAACATCAGAAAGCTAGAATTTCTTTTGTTTCTTTGAGAAAAAAAAAAGAAAAAAATATGCTGTACAAAATGCAGACACCATTTATTCCATCTCAATAACTGGCGAAACCTAGAGCCAAAGTAGTGTTAGTTTAACGTACGATACAGACTATTCTTTTTGTGGAACAGACAGTGGGAGATCGACAGAGTTCATCGCCGATGTAGCACTTCATATATTATTACCTTCATGTACTTATAAAAGCGTGCGGAGGTCAGAGGGTGGTGGTGGAGTTCAGGATGTCGTGCTGGATCTTGGCGTTAGAGGCCTTGGACAGGTCTCGCTGCGAAGACACAGAAGACACTTCATGTGATGAGAAGAAGGAAGCGGCAAACAAACACAACGTTTCGTCATTGTTATGAAAAGACGGCCGTTAGTGTGTGAATATGTACATATATAACAATAAATATGAGTGAGTGAGTGAGTGAGTGAGTGAGAAAACTTTAAACTCTTCTTATTGACAAGTCTCGCTTTTTTATTGACAATGTATCCTCTCTTGACCTCGGATAAGCCAGAAATATTTGTGTGGGATAAAGTAAATAATCTCTAATAGTAAGGACGGTAAGTGATCCATAAAATTATTTTTTACTTGCAGAAATCCCCCCCTTTTGTTAAAAAAAAACACAGTAAAGTATCAAATTATTTTATATCAGTGTTCCTACATTTACCAGGATGCTATTGAACAAACTCTCACTGAAATGCTTGAAATTGCCGCGCGATTAAAATGCAGTAGAAGATCAATAATAAAACTTTTCTTCATTGAATATAATAGAAGCCGGCGTCTCATTAATTAAAACATTTTGCTATCAATCTGCATCTGAACATTACATTTATCTTCTGTGTGTTTTGTTTAGTTTGTTATCTGGCTCACTGGATACAACTTTAGTTTTCCAATTAAAGGAAATCACAAAATCAGCTTTTAAAAGTGTTCTCACTTTTTCACACTAATAGTGTTCATTGTGATGGCTGCAAGGGAGAAAACACAGTAATTATGTTCGCTATATTAACAATAGTGCTTATAATCTGCCTCTCTTTATCAAAACATAGACAGTCAGAGTGTTTTGGGGTAAATCCACGCATGACGCCTTCAGCTCGGTAAAACAGACAGAGGCCAAAGAAAAGGTCAGATGGAGAGACAGGAAGTGGTCAAAACAGTGAAGGATGCAGGCGTGTCGGAGGATGCGTTCAGACCGACTTGAGCCCCAGTGCGCTCCTCTTAACGTGCCATCTACTGTTCCTTTTTACTCGTAATTAAATGTTTGTTTGTGTTGCTTTTGTTGCACCTCACGGTTGTTGTGTTGCCTCGCTTTACAATAAATCACTCAACTATAACACCGTTGTTTCTTTGTTGGCGACATCTTTGCACTACTGTTTTCGTTATTTAATTTAATATTCTATTTGTTGTAAATCTTGTCTGTCTGTTTCTCTTGAAGCACTTTGTAAACTTCGTTAAAGAAACAGGTGCTATATAAATGAAAGGTATTATTATAATTATCACCCAGCAGCTGGCTGTATGGCATCCCTCGGATTCCATGATCTGTCACTCAAACTGGCCAAACTGGACTTTCCCGTTGCATGTTTCCCACTGCAGGGCTGATTTGGGTCTGAATGCTGACTGAGTGATAAAGCTGAAGCAGCAGGTTAAGTTGCAGGTGATCAGAGGAATGCGGCAACAGCAGCAACAGAGGTTAGTCAGACTAACACACAGTTTTAGGATTCCGAACACACCTTGACTGAACGCAGTGGGTGTTGACCAAGTCCCTCTAAAACATAAATTTACATCATCAGCATTCCCAACACGCTTAAATGTGTTCTTGCACAGAAACAAGGGAAACAAAGGGAAGGCAAAAAGACTAGAGACAAAAGTTTACATTACCACAAACTCAGAATAGGTGCTGGCAACAGAGGCCATGCTGAGGTGATGCTGCGGGCTCGCGGGGGTCAGCGTGACCACGCCCAGGGGGCTCCCCCTCAGCTGGGCCTCGTTCTCCTTGTTGCAGCCCTGCAGCCGTGGGTTGGGGGGCTTACTGCCAACTGGCGTCCGCAATGCTGGACCCTGAAAAGACGGACGCACGGACACACACACACCGTCATGTCAGGAAACACTGAGACCGAGGGGTGAAATCCAAAGCATGTGCAAAAAGGAGCACAGAGAAGTCAAAATAAAGAACCGGCATATTAAAATATCCATCTCCAGTGTTTTCCCCACAAACAACAAAAGCATTACTTTTTCTGTAAATAACATCATTTTGTGACTCCAGTAGTGACTACAGTAGTCTAACCGCGAAGACACAAATGCATGGATGATCAGCTCCAAATCATTTTGCGACGATATTTTTCTAAGTTTAGAGTTATTCCTCAGCTGGAAAAAGCAATTTTTGGTCAGCTGTTTGCAGTGTTGCACTAAAGACATATCTTTGTTGAATACAACACTCAGGTTTCTTAGGCTCGGTTTAACAGATTGGCCCAAGTCACTGGTTGATCCCTGGAATAACCAATGTTTTTGTTTTGTCCACATTTAGCTGCAAGGTGTTATCACTTAGCCATTGTTTAATCTCCACCAAGCAATAAACTAAGGAATTTAGCCTCTGGAGCTGTCGGCTTGAAAGAACATTAAACCTGGATATTATTAGCAAATAAGTGATATGAAACATCAGAAAATTTCTGGATGACTTTTCCCAAGGCGATCAAATACAACAAGAATAATACAGCACCCAAAACAGAACCTTGAGGGACTCCATACAACAGATCTTCTGACTCAGACCTTATTTGGTTAGCTGTGACACTAAAGCTACGCCCACATAGGTATGACGAGAACCGATGTAAAACTGACCCTGATAGTCCTACTTCATCCCTCAGTCTATTCAACAGGATCTGGTGGTCGATGGTGTCAAAAGCTGAGGACAGATCTAAGAGAACTAGAACAGTGCATTTACCCGAATCAGCAGACATCTGAATGTCACTGGACACTTTCAGTAAGGCTGTCTCCATAGAGTGATGTTTACGGAGACCAGACTGAAATGTCTGGATGTTACTTTGATCCAGGAATAATCACAACTGTTCAGAGACCACCTTCTCTAGGATTTTGGACAAGAATGGAAGCTTTGAAATAGGCCTGAAATTACTGAAGTCAGTCGGGTCTAAGCCTGTCTTTTTAAGTATAGGCTCCACTACGGCATGCTTAAATTGGGAAACACACTTGTAGAATGAGAGAGGTTAACTATTTAGGTAACTTCAGGGCCAATTACATAAAACACTTTCACAAAGAGCCTACACGGAAAGACGTCGGATGAGCAAGAAGAGGGTTTCATCTTGGACACCAGTGTCGAGATAAGCAAGAGCCACAGACTTAATGAGGACTACAAGCTGGAGACCGCCCCAATGATAGCAGGGGTTCCACACAAGAGCAGGGATTTTCTCGTTGATCATCCTAATTTTGTAAGTGAAAAATCTTAACAATGCACTGCTGTCAGCTTCACAAAAAACAGGGGTAATTGAAGCAGCAGGACATAGAAGAAAATTGATCGTGTCAACAACACTTTAGGGTTTTTCTTATTTACTGTACTAATATAGTCAGATCTGGCATTTTCCACCATCTCATTGTATGAGGACACAAGATCCCTGAGATAAAGTCTGTGCACCTCAAATCGATTATTGCCGTTGTCTTTCATCGTGAAAATTAAAACCAACCTTGTTAGCCGACAAAGGTGGACGGAGCCCAGGCGAGCGGCAGACCGTTCCACCGTAGACGGAGCGGCTAGTGCTGTTAGAGGTGGCGCTTGAGATGCTGGAGGTCGCGTTACACTGCTCGGAGAGGCAGAAAGGAGGAGCGGGTTAACGGTGACTGAAGGCCTTACACATCTGTTAGGAAGCAAGAAGCTGCAGCATGAAGCGTGAAAGTTAAATCCCCCTCTTGCCGACCTTTCGTGATTTATTGGGGGTTTGCGTGCCGAGGAGTCTGCGCTTGGTGGGGGTCCGTACCGCCGTCCCATACAGCATGTCCTCCTCCGTTTGCTTGCTCTTCTTCAGATGCTGCAGAGAGTTTGTGAAGAGACGAGTCAACGCACATCTCCCCCAGCAGAAACACAAGGCTCCGTGAGCCCAGAATGAGCAGCGCGGCGGCCGGTTTTACCCGCTCTTGTTTCTCCTTCTCCTTCTCCACTCGGTGCAGCTCCCACTGCTCCTCCACGTACTGCAGGAACTTCTCCCCGTTTACGAAGAACTCACGACCCTGCTCGCTTTCCCACGCGTCGATCTGGGCTTTTAATTTTCTTTCCAGCTAAAAACAAAAAACATACAAGTTGCTGTGAAATGCTCAGACGTTAGTTCAGGAAGTGAGAGACACCTTGTCTTACCTTGGGGAGACTTTTGTGCAGCTCAGACCTCTGTTTCTCCTCTTTAAGGAGATTCCCTCCTCTGTTGGTAAATCTCGTCGGATCGGTGGCTTTTTTCTGTGGGAGAAAGATGAAAGAGACAGATTACCACCATAACCATTTAACCTCAGCTCCCAATAGATATCATAAACTGTGAGCAGCCCCTTAAGGACATAAATGTCCCTGTTGAAAACCACAATTTTCTCTCCCCCACGGCCATTACAGCATAACATTAAGCAGTATATTATTACAGTCAATCTAGAGTCATAGATTCTGCACTGCTCAAAAAAATTAAAGGAACACTTTGAAAACACATCAGGTCTCAATGTGAAAAATACAGTATATGTTGGATATCTATACAGATATAGATAGTTTAATGTCTTGGGAACAAAATGATGCCACATAATTTGGTGGAACTACAAGTTTCAGCCTACAGAGAGCTTGATTTCATAGACACCCCGAAAATCTAAGTGAAAAAATTATGATCAATTTCTGAAACTCAAAATGATTCTCAATATCTTGTGTGGCCGCCATGTGCTTGCATGCATGCATGCTTGACAACGTCGCGGCATGCTGCTAATGAGACAACAGGTGGTGTCTTGTGCGACGTCCTCCCAGATCGGTCTAAGGTCATCAGTGAGCTCTGTAAAGTCTGAGGAGCAACCTGGCGCCGTCTGATGGACCCAACAATAATGTCCCAGAAATGTTCTATCAGGTTTAGGTCAGGTGATCGTGAGGGTCATTCATCCTCCAGGTACTGCCTGAATACTCTCTACTCAGAATGACCTCCAGCAGGCCACTGGTGTGAATGTCTCTGGCCAGACAATCAGAAACAGACTTCATGAGAATGGCCTTGGGGTGCAACGTCCTGTAGTGGGCCCTGTGGTCACTGCTCAGCACCGTGGAGCTCAATTGGCATTTGCTGTAGAACTCCAGAATGTCATGTCCGCCACTGGCGCCCTGTGCTTTCACAGATAAAGTATTCCTTTAATTTTTTTGAGCAGTGTATTTTCCATCAGATTACCCATTGGGAGTAAATACATGCTATTTGTTGCAAATCATCATCGACATGTCCCAAAATGTAGGAACATTTCTCAAAGAATTTATTTGTGTTCATAAGTTTTCCTTTTTTTAATATGTATTGTCATGATTTTTGCAAATTATTTGTGCGAGTAGCATGCAAAGTTAATGCACAGATACGAATGGCTGTGAACGCAAATTTCAGCCAGGCAGCGCAAATGACGCAAAATTCTCTTCATTCACGGGTGATGTTAAGTTGCGAAGGATAATCAGCAACAAGAAGCTCCACCTGTCATCACTGCCGTCCTGTCGTTGCTGAATCAAACTGCTGCCAGTCCACCTGAAGTAGCGCAGCTTCACTCAGATGCTCTTCCTGCAAGAGTTGACACTGTGTGTGCCTACAAATAATATTATGAACCGAGATACGGGGGTGTTTGTGTACCGGCGTTTATGCAACTTCCACTACTAGTGGAAGTAGCAGAACTAGTGGTTATTTCAATGGTGGATGGCGGAAGTAGTAACTGTTTTTACGGAGATAAGCCACAGAGATAAGTCACGGCCCCTTTCCGATGCAAAAAAGTGAATGAAGCAAATTAGCCACATAAAGTAGAGGGAATAAATTCACAGAAAAAAGCGTTGCGAAAAAGCATTTGCGTGAACATTACAATCATTAAAATACATCCAGTAAAGCTCTGTTAACATGCTCTCCTAATGTTAGCTCCACGGGAGTTTAGGTAGAAACGTGACATTTTAGAAATCTCTCCGGGTAGCGAGACTATGGATGGCCGGCCTTTGTTTGTGGGTGGGACTTAGAGAGCGGTTCCGTTTCCTGTCACGTTAACTTACCTCCAGCTCCAGGAAGAGTCTCCAGCTGTCCTCCCACTGGTGGACGCCGTCGAAAAGCTCCTTGTGGTCCTCGTGCTGCTGCTTCAAGCGCTGGAGCTCCGCGTCATGCAGACCCAGCAGCTCTTCAGTAAAGTCCTCTAAAAAAACAAAACTACAAATTAAAGTCTCAGCGCTCGTCTAAAGCCCAGTATTCTTCTGACGAGGACAACGTTAAACAAAACAACCCACCGCTGAAATACGGAGCGAAAGCCTGGCGCTGGTTGGTGCTGATGAAGCACTTCTCCCAGAACACGGCAACCTCTGAGCGGATGGCGTCGATCACGTTGCGAATGTTGAGCAGTTTGAGCTCCTCCAGACGCTTAACTTCAGTTTGAAGCTGAAAACAGACAAATAAAGTGCAAACTTAAAAAGAAAAAGAAAAAAAGAACAGAGTACAAAAAGAACTCAGGAACCAGGTTTTAGCACTCAAGTCTTCTCACCGCTTCCAGGTTCCTCTTCCTGGACGTGACCATGTGCTCATTGAATGCCTCTCTCTCCTCTTGAGGGACGCCCAGTCGGCCCCACAGCTGCTGGATCTTTTCCCGGTGCGCCTCGCATGCCGCCTCGTTCTGCGCCTTGCGTTCCTCCAGCTGCAGGATCGACACGCAGATCATATAAAAGAATCAAACTTCAGTCCTGTGTTTCAGGGGCTCCGGGTCACACCTCACCTGACAAACGAGCAGTTTGAGCGATGTGATATTGTCTCTCGAGAGGCAAAACGAGTCCTCGTCCTCACAGACGACGTCCTTCTCGAAGCTGGTCTCGGGGACGTGGTCCAGCTCCCCCATGTGCACGATGATCCGCCTCTTAAGGTCCATGAACTCGGCGTATCGCCTCGCCTGAAACCACCAAAGCATTCGGGATTAATTTTAGAAAACTGGCCCCCAATTTCAGTACAGATTGAGAGGCAGTGGAGACTTTTTTTTATCCTGCACGCTTTTAATGACTTTCAGAAGCGGCAAAGTTGTATATATTATTTTTTTAAAACCAGATTTCCTTAAGTGATGCATTTACAATCCAAGTTGTTGTCACTTAGAAGAGGACGGTCCACATAAGCGTCAACGAGTGTGACAGTTCTCAAATGTCCCTTTCAACATCTGGTTTCATGTAAAAACATGTGATGAACTAAAAGGTTCCTTCTGCTAAATTAAACTACGAGCATCTTCTGCACAGCATATAATCAGAGTGTTTGATGGTTAAAAAAAGACTCTCTGCTAAGCTTAACTTTACTTCTCATGTTATCAAACAAAGATAAATGCTCTCATCTCGTCCTAAACTTCCTGTTTCATAAATGAAGCAGTACACAAATTGAAGCAGCCGTGCTGTGTGTGGGTATGTGTGCGTTTCCAATCAGGGACGGTCATCCCTGCAAACCCCACCCAGAGAGTGTCTGGAGTTTCAGATAGTACTCTCCCAACAACAAGGGTCTTTTTAGGGGTAAAAAGGTCAGGGCAATTTAATCTAGACCCTGGCCACTAGAACCTAATCTAGACACTGGCCACTCAAACCCAATCTAGACCCTGATCCCTTGAACCCAATCTAGACCGTGGTTTCTATAATTTAATCTAGACACCGCTTCCTATAACCTAATCTAGACCCTGGTCCCAATAACCGGATCTAGACCCTGGTCCTTAGAACCTAATCTATATCCTGGACCCTAGAACTTAATCTAGACCCTGGTTCCTAGAACCTAATCTAGGCTCTGGTTCCCATAGTAGAAACGCAATGAGTTCCTTGAAACAGTTCCCTGGTGAAAGTTCCCGATGTGTAAAAATGGGACCGGAAAAGACAAACCTTTTACAAAGCTCCCCTCTCACCCGCCTCCCTCAACAGCTCTAGAGGAGTGATTCTTAACCATAGGCCGGGGATCGCATAGTTCAGCCGCTTATCCGGGGTTGGGTCGCAGTAGTTTATAAACCAATACAATGTTAATATTTGAATGGGTCCTGGGCCACTTTGTACTTGAAAAGTTGGGCCCCGAGGTCCAAAAGGTTAAGAATCCTTGCTCGAGAGGAAACCCCGCCTCTCCACTCATGACAGACACAGGCGCCACAAAGCAAGCTCCCACCTTCTCTGCGTTCTGGTTGGCCACGTGCTGGCTGAAGCTTTCCAACTGCTCTGCCGTGGGGACAGAGTCCAAAACGATGCCATACGGCACGGAGCACAAGAGGTCGCACAGGTCCTGGTCCTGGTCCAGCAGGGCCTTCAGCCGCTGCATCCGCTGAGCCTTCTCCGTCATCAGAGCCTCCACCTGCGTGCGGATGTTCTTCTCCTGCTGCAGCACACTGATACCCGTCTCCTCCTGAACGCAGGAAAAAGAGAATGAGTGCAATCCTCATCAACCAGCTAGTCACTACGATGATGCAACAGAGTGGGCTCTAAAGTGGGCGCTACCTCAAACACGGGCAGCTGAAGTTCCAGGTAGAGTTTCTCTATCTCGGTCCTGCAGTTCTGAATGCTGCCGATGAGCCTTGTCTTCAGAGACTCCTCCTCTTTTATCATCATATCAAGCAAACTCTGGCAGAGGAAGACAACGAAGTGAATCAGCATTGTGCCAACAGTTGTGGATATATTGAAATCCACTAAGAGATACGTACTTTATTTAAGTAATGTCTATCCAATCCCACCATATATTTGGAGTTAACTTTATGCACAAGAATATTAGTCCTAGGTGCAGAAACATGTGTATTTAGATGCTGCTTTATTTGTAGCGTTCGGACTGGGGATGTCGCAAGAACGGATACTTACGGTACCTTTCGATACTAAAATATCAAAACATGGACAATGCCTATGTTGACGTACCGTCAAACAGCTGGCATCGGCGCTACGCCTCTTCTGGAACTGATGGGGGCAGTATACTCTTAAGTGCTCCAGTTGACATTTACATTCGGAAAACAAAAGATGGCAACTGCGGCTGCAGCAATCGTCCCACCGCGACTTGTTGACGCTTTTACATCACTCTGCGAGCAAAATCCCCAAAAGTCGCTGTCACGCCCTGTCGCGTCCCTCCAACAACATGCTTATTTTTGACAGTTTTTGAAGTGGGCGGAGGCAGTCACCGTCAGATCTGGGCATGCAACTCTCAACAGAGATGAAAATCAGGCGGGACGACTCACTCCATAAAGAAGTTAATGTTTCAAGTTTAAGTACATGGAATCTTTTTCTGTATCATGGTATCAAAAGTGGTATCGAGAATCGTGTTATTTTTCTGGTATTAGCACAGACTAGTGAATTGTTGGTATCGTGACACCCCTAGTTAGGACAGTGGTTCTCAAACTGTTGGGCACGACGGAGGTATTACAGGTGGAGTAATTTTTTATTTATTAATAATCCTTTATTAATCCCACAGGGATTATTCTCTGCATTTCATCATCCTTAGTAATGAAAGATCAGTGGGCTGCTGTGACGCAGGGTCTTGCTCAAGGACACTTCAGCATGTAAACTGTGGAGAACAGGGAGGAACCAGCTACCTTGTGGTTTCCGGACCAACACACTCCCTCTGAACATAAGAAATGGAAATATTTATGGAAATATTTATGTTACGCCATTAACAGGTTACGCTCGCGCCACTCACCGATTCTTCGCGTTTTACTAAACGCCTCCGTAAGATATCCACGAGGTCTTTTCTGCTGTTGCGTCTCTCAAAACAGAATATAGATATCAGCTCAACATTGAGCATGAATTGAGAGCAGCCGTATCAAATCCACAACCCTGTTTTAAAAATATTTTAGAGGAAAGCAGCTCACTGCAGGCACTAATTATACAATGTGATGGCTCACATATCAGGGCACTATTTTTCGTACTTGGTCTCACATATCAGGGCCCTATTTTTCGTACCTGGTTCAACAAAGTCGATCAAATGTCCCATTATCCATCCTCAATTACTGAGATGATTGACGTCAGGCTATGTTGATTCTTCGAAAGGCTGACATGCACACAAATGGTCTCAATCATTCGACCCAGACATCAGTCCTCAGGATAATTGTGCGTGCCCGCTCCTCTTCAGAAGGGAGAAAAGTCGAACGGCAAATTCATGATGTTCTCAGAGAAAGAGCGTCTCCTTTCTCTGCTGACAAACAGGAGATGATTATGACTATGATGAATTCAAGCCCATATTGATGGTAAAGTCTAATGGTGCGTTCACATTCAAAGCGTAGCGAATATTAGCAACACTTCCCGCTGCCTCCGCTGGTCAGTCTAGAGTCAAATAAGCATTGCAAAATATCAGACAAGTAAATGTGTCAGTGTTGGGAAAATGTATCGGCTAAATGTATCCCCTGTGCCTCATCACCCAAATCAATCAGATTATAATTATTTTAATGTGACTGCTGGCAGTAGCATACAAATGAATATATACATGAGGATATATGTACCGTATGTGCGTATCATGTACTATATATGTGTATATTCATGTATGTGTGTGTAGATTACCATATAACTAGGAGTCTGAATATGTGTATGGGTGAATCAGTATGTATCTATTATTCATAATGACAAATTCAATCAAGTGAAGCAGTGAAACAAATTGATGATTCTCTGTATTCTTCTTATCATAAGTCACCCATCATCATGTTCTACAATAATGATATGTATGCTGTACCATTAACACTGTCATATAATTATGAGCGCTTTCAACACATCCCAAAGTTTCTTAAGCGCTAAATAAATGTTACGAACTGCACGGCATGCAGCGGCTTTCACAATGTTTTCCGCATTAACGACACAAACATGTACCACTTGCAAAAAAGAGAGCTGTAGACTTGCTATTTTTTCACACAATCCTTCTGTGATCCATTCTGCATACAGTATGTGTACATTATGTGAGACCAACAGAGCTTGGCTGCGCTGTGTGATGTTCAATGTCTAGACAATTTTGTATGAAATAAATTATTCCTTCTCGGCAGAATTGATAGCGCTCGTACAGGAAGTCATGATGTGAGAACAGATCTTGAAGATCTGGAACAACTCTCTCCCTATAAAACTAATATAACTAAATCGCTCCTTCATCAATGAGTTTTGCACAGGTTGAACGTTATGGTTATCTTGAAAATATATTTAGTGCAAAACAGGTTATTTTTAGCCACAATAAGTAATTTATTTGCCAAATACTAGTTATTTTTTGCACAGATAGAACTTTATTTGCATTGTTCTAACAAAGTAATTGCACATGTTATTAGTTTCTGTCTGTTGGAGCAATCTGGTTTACTTAAACAGGATTTACATTTTCACAGAAGATTGAGCCCTTTTCATTACTGATGGTAAGTCAGTGTTGTGGACATTTCTAAGATGCTTCTTACATAAGCCACCAGTAAAATCTAGAGAGGGATTAAAACACGTTGGTTCATCATAGGAGCTCTGGTATCGATGTATATTTATACACCATCTCATTTGTGCAGAACATCAACATCAGCCCAATTAAATCTAGTAACAGTATCTAATCAATACAAACAGTTGTCTGTGGACTTTAGCGTAGTTGTATCCTGGAACAGAAAGATCGTATATCTTAAAACACAATACAATACACAATATATATCTTAAAACAGATGTATTGTGCAATTTTTTCCTTTCTATATTCACGTTTCTTGGCTTTGCAGAACATGCTTTTGATTCTCTCGTCCCAAAACTCAGAGGTAAGATCGATATACATTTTATTATTAATCCTGAAAAAGTAAATTGTTTCGCTAAAGCAGCATTCATACATACAAGTAAAGCATGATTGTATATTTTAAAAAATGCACAGTATTGTAGCGACCCTTGAGCAGTAAAGCTACGAGATGTCATCTTGTTTATTGTGATTTATCTGGAGACCATACACAGACTAATGTGGGCGGAGCCTACAACAAACGCCAGTCAAAACCGCTGAACGTCCTCTCAACGTGTTTTACCCTCTGCTTCCGGTCAGACTCACTCTCAACAGGCTCGTAACACAAACAACAACATCCTGACTCACTCAGCCGAGCCAATCACAGGTGTGTCCCTCCCACCCTTAGAGATTGCTTAGTATGATTGGCAGGTTCCACAGCCACACAGGTCATGAGACCTCCACTGACCTCCTGAACCCAGTAATTGCAATAACCAATCTTCTTATCTAGATCAACTTCTTCCTGTGAACACAATACCACTTATAACATACGACGTTAACGTTACATGTCACCAGGTCCCTTACAATACATACACAAAAAAATAGAATAAAATATTAAATTAACTAACAAAACAACAGTGCAAAGATGTAAACAAACAAAGACAAGCAATGGTGCTATAGTTAAGTGATTCATTTGGCCAGAGGAGACTGATTGTTATTGATTAACAATACTACCCCCCCCCCCCCCCCCCCCCCCCCCACACACACACACACACACACACACACACACACACACACACACACACACACACACACACACACGAAACCTATTTATACCCCTTCAGATCACAGTAGGTTTGGGTCGCAGCCTCTGGTTTACATTCCGGATAAACGCTCCCCGTCTCACCTTGATGTGGTTCTTGACCACGTTGGTCCTCTGCAACCTCTGGTCCTCTGGGATGCCGATCTCCTCCCAGATGTCCTTCAGTTGACACAGCGCTTTATTCAGGCACGACACCGCCTCGGCCGCGAGCACCTCGCTGGACGGTCGAGTGACGTTTGAAAAAAAGTACAGAAAACACAGAAGTCTCGTGTCTGATCAAAGCGAACAGAGGGATTGGTGTTTCACAAAACAGAAAATAAAACCTCACCTCTTCCTCATGGTTATATCCCACCGAGCTATGAGCCGTTCAAACCAGTTTAAATCTGTTTAAAACGACTGAACGCTGTCCCGGAGACTCGCCGCTCCGTCTGCTCCCGGTACGTGTCCGTTTGACGGTTCAAAATTCGCGCAGCGCAGCGTTATGCTCTCTGATTGGCTCGGTCCGCGGGAGCGCGTGCTGCGCTCGGCCAATGTCGGCCGCTGGTGGAGTTCCGCTATCGAATAGCGATGGTGAACCGCCCACCGCCGAGCGCCTCTTGATAGAAAACAAACGCACTAGTTTTGCGGAGGGTGCGGTGACGTTCAGCGGCACTTTGACACAATTGGGCGGTTGTTAATTTTAGACTTGTAATAACGTACAGCAGACCAATGGTTGAAGAATTATTCATATAAAAATATAAGTACTTATATCACACTATATATATATATGCTCCTTAAAGTCTTGCATTCATAAAAAAAAAAGTATGAAAATAGTTTGGGCAAAAAGGTAAGAAATACAATACAGTAGTGAAATTCAGAAATGTATTAAAATATATATGTAAATAAAATACGTTTATTAGTACTTTTTTAAATTATGGATTTTGCAGTAAAATGTCATCCATCCATCCATTATCTTAACCGCTTATCCTCATTAGGGTCGCGGGGCGCTGGAGCCAATCCCAGCTGTCAAAGGGCGAAGGCAGGGTACACCCTAGACAAGTCGCCAGTCCATCACAGGGCAGTAAAATGTCAGTGTTTAACTAATAAATATGATGTATTGCCGGTATGTGCTGGTTTCTTTACTCAGGGTGATAAAGGTGGAGGCGACCGCAGCTTCACTACCACCTATCACCAAGAGCGTGAGGCGACACCTTGTCGGTTGCATTATGTTGCATGTTGAAGATTGTGCTATTTTAACTGCTCAGAATAACACTTCAGTGGGTCAGAAACATCGTTGAGGCCTGAGTCACGCAAGTACAGCGTTAATTATTTGCAATTATTTCCGTCATAGATGTCAAGTGTCAACCATGTTAAAACGTTTATTCAATTAATTTAAATCTTTACAGTTCTTTCGTTGTCAGCTGTGTGTTTCCCGTTTGTAAGCGTCGGCGTGCTGGCGGGAACGGTGACCAGCGGCTGCAGGAATGTCTCTGGGTTCAGTCCACCATCGGCATGTTGGGCCTTCACATGTGGTTGCCCAGCAAAGACTCGATGAGCCGGGAGCTGTTTGTGATGGCGGTCGTCACCACGATGAATTTATAACCTGGGAACAGAGAAGTATGCATGCCATTTACGGTCATTCTGCCCGACAACAAGGGAATCACTTACAATGCCAGGTACTTTCATAAGAAATTCACGGCATTAGTACAACTCCAGTTAATTAATTACAATTAATTTCTTAATATAACTTATGAGTCTTTTAGTCAGTGTACAGGAAAAACAGGAAAATTTAAGAAAATGTGTACAATTAGACACTTATATACATTAAAGTTACATTAATAAATAACTTATGAATGAGTTAAAATAGAGATTGTCTTTGCTTTATTAGGAAACTAAAGACGTCTATAACAAAATGGCAATGACAATTTCTAACAATTAAAGTATACGGAAAGTTATTAAGCAGGTTCAATATGTATTCATTTTTCTATTGACAAAAAAGAGAAACATAGAAAC
>NW_027175820.1:6637500-6652500 GCF_023055335.1 Clinocottus analis
GAAAATAAAGAAGGGAATAGAATAAGTTAATTGTTAAAAGTTGTTAATAACACATCAGACCGCCTCTGTGTTTAAACGCACCTGTCTGCTGATGTGCTCCTCGAGGAAAGAAATGCTTTCACGGATTTCAAATCCTTCAAGTAAAGCTGGAACAGAAAAACAAGACTTCATCCAGAGTTGTGTCAATCAACATTATCAACGTGTCTTGGAAAGCAGAAGTTTTAAAGTCGGGTTGTTTGAGGTACTTTTAGAATGTTTTGCCCGCTTTACCTTTCTGTTATATCCGTCTGTGTTCTCTTCAAAGACGCAAGAACTCCATTGACAAATACTGTCCTTTTGCCCTCGCAGCACACATAGGATGACTGATGATTTTTTTTAACCTTAAAAAGGTTACAAAAATGTTTTTGTCAATGGAGTCTTGTGTTTTTGAAGAGATCATAAAGATAACATCTTCAGCTTCCGTCAGAAAGTACTCTAAACATAGTTTAAAACTGAACTGATATTGATTCTTTTCGGAGTCTGAAATACATCCACAGCAGAACATTACTCTGCTCTTCTCCCAACTCTCCCTACTGCAGTGAAACACAAAAACCTCACTACCTTTTAATGTTTCAGGAACTCATTTAAACTAAATGCTAAATTCTCACAGTGTTCAGTCTTCAACAGCTCCTGAAAGTCCTGCTTCGTCTTCTTCTTCATTATCGATTCACTTGCACCAATGTCTGAAAGGAGAATGTGCAAACTTTAAATCAATCACTCCATTAATCAATCCATCAAACAATCCATGACAGACAGACACTCACGCAGGCTGAGCAGACGGTGCTCTTGTTTTAACCCTTTGAGTTCCTCTGACACAAACGTCTTCATCTGCTTTATGTCCATACCCCGACGTTTCTGTGGAATTAAATAAAGGAGATAAACAAACGAAAAGGAGGCAGTCAATCTGAATTCAAAACAGACGGATGAGGCTCACGAGCGTATTCTGACAAGCGTTTACTTACAAGCGTATTCTCACAAGCGTTTACTTACAAGCGTATTCTCACAAGCGTTTACTCACAAGCGTTTACTCACGTCGTAGGCGGTCTGCAGGTTTCTGGCTTTCTGACTGAGGAAGCCGAAGACGTTGGAGAAATGCTCGTTTCTGATCTCGTTGAAGACCTGCGAGATGCGTGCAAGAGTTAACACATTCAACTTAGGGGCATGATGATGACGATGATGATGATGAGCCTACCTTATCCTGAGAGTTCAGCATGACTTTAAGACTTTTGTCAGAAGATGTGACTTCAGGTCCAAACTCCACACATCCTGCAAGGACATACACATATTAAATACATCTACAACCATATATATAAAATTATGATTGCTTTTAACTTGCAACAATTTTACTTTCAATACTTCTCTCGACAAAAATGCAGGAAAATCAGGAGAAGAAGTTTACATTGAGGCTTTGTACACTTTGGACATTAGAACAACTTCAAAGGCAAATCAGTAGTCTGTTGATCTAAGTTTGAATGAAAAGTTATGGTCCAATTTTATTTGCTTTGAGGTATATGCTTTGTGGATTAAAAAAACAGTCATATTTTGATGTAATTATTTGAACATTATTATTATGTAACATGTTCTAAAAATAGAGAAACATTTGGGGTCTCAATTTTGATCAAAGCACCATTTCGTGCAGCTCGATCAATTGTATTTTTAGATGCCACTATCTTCATGTGGACTAAAGTCAGTTCTCCTGCTTTTATACCCACCACACTTGATTCTGAATATATCGTCTACCAGTCCCTCGTAGACGACCTGTGAGCACAGAGGAGTCACAAAGTCCACATCTGCAAACACAAAGACAAAATTAGGGACGACAGAAGAAAGCCTTAAAAAAGTCTTAAAGCAGCATTCTCTCTACTGTCCACCAGGGGTGACTCCTCTGGTTGTATAGAAGTCCATACTTCATGTGTTTTAGCTGCATTCTCTCTCCTGACCACCAGGGGCGTGTACTACACCTGTAAGCTGTTCTCACCTCTGTCAATGAGAAAAACTTTTCCTATTTCGGCTTGACGAGCTCTTTGCTCCCCCTCTTCCACCTGCTCCCGCCACGACTCGTACGCCATCTGGTGGCGGACAGAAGCGGAAACGTTAACTTCGGGTAAAGCCAAAGACGTGTGGATCTGACGTGTGGCCGCGCGGCACCTTGGAACAGCTTCCGATCCCGTAGACCTTGGAGAAGGGGCCATAGAGGGAGTGGAGGAGGTGCAGCGCGCTGCCAGCCGTCCTCACCCAGCGCTGGTCCCCCGCCTGAAGGAGGAAAGAACACCTGAGGCAGCTGTGCGACATTTTACTGATGTATACAAAATATCAAGGAGTAACCATGGATTAATCACACAATTTTCTGATATTTATCGACTTTATTGAGTCATATAGTGAAAATAATCATAATTTGCAGCAGATTTTCTTTTGTTGAATGAATATATAGCCCACTCTGTTTCCCCTGACTATGTGACCTATTTAATGTATATTTCATATAATATTTGAAGCATAACAATTACGACGCAGAACTGTACAATCAACCCAAATAGTGAACACAAGAAATGCAGGAAGTTTGTTTATAACAAATGATTTTGAGCTGATTATTTCCTGACAATATTGCATTGTGAGTTTTGCTATTATTTCTAATATATATTGTCTTCTTTCTATTAACAATCATAAACACTTGATAGGTTTATTTCTACCCGACACCATGGTGCTTTTATCATTTTCATTTATGTCCAAACAGAAAACAGCGACGACAACCTCAACGACCAAAGGAAGGACACAAGACAGGTCTCCGGTTAATTGCTGAATTTACCAGGAAGTTGTCTCTAAAGAACTCCGGCAGCTCCAGACTGATGATGTCATCGTCGAGAGGAAGGAGATAGAAGGACCACTCATCAGTGGTCACGTCTGTGGGACGACATACACACGTTTTTAATCTTTATTCTTTTCAAGTATTTGTTTCCCTCTATTTTACTATTTTTTAATAAACGCTTTCTACGTGGTCCTTAAACATAAAAATCTGAGTCGTCTTTGTCTGAAACTGGGACAAGACTGGGTAAAGATGTGGTCAATTCTGAGACCCAGACTATTAACAAGATGGTCGTAGGACCGTCCACAACATTTATGCCTTTTATTATTTACATCTGCTCCTCAGTGGAGGGAGGCTTTGATTTTAGCGATTTTAGCCATGATTTTCATATTTCAAAATACAAAGCCTGTTTCTGACCCACAATGCTTTGCACAACAGATAAATGAAGAGGGTCAAAGTTCAGGGTGCCATGTTCGGACCAGAAGAGTGGGTATTTTGTGGCGGCAGCTGAAGTTTAAAATGAGAGAGGAAATGAAAACACTTACCTCCAAAAATCCCCTGCTCCTCCAACACCGCCTCGCACGCAAAGAACTGGACCGGACAGGAGGGTCAGTGGGTTAATTCACTTATTCACTAGTCCAACTACAGACGAATCAAAGTAAAACAGCAGAGAAATACTTTCTGAGGAGTGAAGATAATCTTGTATCTTCTGAGTTTTCCCACTGTCTTGTCTGCATTGACCACATCTGGAACAAAATGGATGACAGCATGACATAATTTACTCATGTATGTATGTATGTATGTATGTATGTATGTATGTATGTATGTGTATATATATGTATATATATATATATATGTGTATGTATGTGTATATATATATATATATATATATATATATATATATATATATATATATATATATATATATATATATATATATATATATATATATATATATATATATATATATATATACACACACATACATACATAAAATGCATGCACGCATGCAGACACACACTAAAGAAAGATAACATCCAGCTGTCCTCACTGGAGTCATTCTGGACTCAGAACATTTTCTCCAGAAAGAATCACACAAAAGCAACATATGTATCTTGAGTTTGATTAGTTTCAAAGAAGTAAGTCACTCAGCATAAAAAAAATAAATAAATAACGACTGAAGACTACCAGACTCACCACAAATCCATTTGACAGTTTGTATTCTCGGCCGGATCAGAAAACAGAGCCTGAAAGAGAGAAATGCCACATCGTCACCAGGTATATGTGTGTGTGTGTGTGTGTGTGTGTGTGTGTGTGTGTGTGTGTGTGTGTGTGTGTGTGTGTGTGTGTGTGTGTGTGTGTAAAGGGTGCAGGGCTCACTGATCTGAGGTGCTGACAACAGGTTTGTATTCCACTTTGTAAAGTTTGTCAACTTCATGTTGCTGTAAAAAGGTAAAAAGTTGGAAATCATTTGAAAAAGATATTTGAGTTTCTTCTCTGGAAGCGGAGGAGCAGCAGCTGGTTCACCTTTAACGTTGACACGTTGGCGATGCGGTCCAGCGGGCTCATCAGGTCCGCCTCGATGAAGAGGTCCTTCTTCCCAGGGAGCTGTGTGACCAAGAGAGGAAGATGGGAGGCGGAGGACTGAATCTATGAAACAATCTTCTCAAGCGCAAACGCACACAGCTTTCTTATGGGCATGACACAAATAGGATTCTCTGCCTAATAAAATAATTATTTGGTTGGTGTACCAGTTTTCTTATTGTCATAAAAACATTAAAAACAATTGTACTCCAAGTCCAAGTTTAATTTGATAAAATGTTTAAAGTAATTTGTTCAAACAAATTGTAAGTGTATTTGTTTTATAACCAAATGTTACTCAAACTTCGAAAGTAGATTTTGAGTTTGTTGGGGGACTATTTTCAGCGGCAGATCAATCCACATCTGGCGCTCTGCTCTGGTGAGCATCTGTGGAAGCAGGATGGTGTTTGGTGAAGGACCACTTCACCATGAGGCTTACTGGTGTGTTTTAAGTGGAAATCAATGACGCATCCAACTTGGCGTGTTTGAAATTTTTTTAAATATATTTCTTTAATGGGATTTGTTGACAAAAATAAAATGGATCACATGATTATTGGCAGATGGGATGTGATCAGCACAAGTAGAATATTCAGTGTAAAAGTATCCTCCCTTATCTTTTTTGGTTTTTTACCGTTTTGACAGTTGCGTATTCAATAAAGAGGCTATAATAAAACAATTTAAAGCTATACATATTTTAAAAAATTTTTTTAGTTTTTATTTGTATTTACATTCCAGTCATTCTTAGTGGTGCGTCTGCAGCTGGAGCGAGGTGGCAGTCAGCCAAACCAACTTAATAACGGACACACTGTGACATCGTGTCCTCACCTGTTCCAGCAGGTAGATGAGCTGATCTCGGGCCAGCCGCTTGAGCAAAGAGAAGTCGGGCAGCTCCGGACAATCTCTCCTGGCACTGTGAGCCATGCTGGCCACGATGGGGGAGAAGGACCGTAACCATACATGCAATGAACAGATAAATAAAACACGCACATAGCACTAGAAACAACGCGGGAACTGGACCACCAGAAGCGTTCAGCAGGGGCAAAATTATATGCTGTGATTGACCGAGCATAGCTTCTCGGCTAAAAACACATACTCAACATCACAGTACGATTTTTAAGATCAGTGTCAAAGAGCTGACAGTTACGTGGAAATACAATAACAACAATATCTAACAAACAGCAAAAAGCAAGCAGTAAATATCGGTCAAAACAATATAAGAAGAGAAGCGTTAAACTGATATTAAAAGCTACCTGCTGCTTCCGTAGCGAAAAGAAGCGGAACTATGCTTATGATCGTCAGTTGCCGTTTCCACACGGACGACACAACGGGACGGACTTGATAAAAAAAAAGCGACATTGAAGTCCAGTCACAACCGGTAGTTTTTTCTTCATCTTTCTGACAGAAAACGTCCTGTTCTTTCACCATGAATTCCGACGCGGTTTTATTGTTAGAGACGGTGAATTTCGCAGCTGAGAAGCATCGTAACCAGCGACGTAAAGACCCGGAAGGAACGCCATACATTAACCACCCCATCGGTAGGAGGCCTTCCGCGTTGTTGTGATGCCTTCAGTGCTGCTCGGAAATATTTAAGTTCCAAAAAATAATATAAAAACAGTAGTGAAAAGTAACTAAGTACATTCACTCAAGTATTGAGGTACTTGTAGTTGTATTTTATGCGACGTTGTACTTTTTTTTTTAACAGCACGATTGTGTATTATTAGTTAATAATTAGACTATGAATCAACAGATACGTTCTGATGTATTTTTATAGATAAGATGAGGCTTCATTGATTCACAAGCAAATTCACAAGCAACAAGGCATTGTATATTTAAAATAGCTCCACCTTCATTTATCCATCAATAATTACAGTACAATAATATGATAAATATGATTATAAAATTGGCCTTTTTGCTTGATGAATACTTTTACTTTTGGTGTGTTATGTATTTGTTGACGCTTATATTTTTGTAGTTGTATTTAATCAACATTTTTAATATGGGATTTTTACTTGAAACAGAGTATATCTAATCTATAGTATTACTACTTTTACTAAAAGTAAAGAGTGTTTCTACCATCACTGGATTCGAGAGAAAAAGTTCTTCTGTAAAAGCTGTGATACTTGTGTTGGTGTTAAAAAGAGGTAGTATAACATGTTGGACATATAATCAGCTTAATAGTAGTTATTAAAGCTTGAACGCTACATTAGCAGATATTAGATAATTGAAGATAAATCAGTGTTGATGTATATTTTGATGGATAAGTAACAATAAGTTTCAGAACAAAAATATCAATAGATGGGTGATCAATAGATGGGTGAAACAATATCTCCATTATATCTTAATATAGATATGTTTATTTTTTTAATTATATTTTAAAAATCCCAGGAATCCTGTTTGAGATTATTTACGGTTTATAAAAAAACAACCATACTTAATTACCGATATATTGTGAACAGATTTTACAATTCTAGTGAAATGAAAATACATGTTTTCCACTTGTTCCCTTTTGTTTGTTGTTTTTTCTCTCCTATAAAAAATGGCTTCAAACTTTTCAGGAGTGGCGAGAATCCTGAGCCATGAAGGAGGTGTCACAGACATCGAGGTTTTACAAGTGAGTATGAGGATTTTAAACGTTGAGCTCCAGCACTTTTTGAGTCATTGAGCCGGCGTCCCGTCTCCCACCTGCAGGCTGCTCTGCTCCACGACACCGTGGAGGACACGGACACCTCTCTCGCTGAGCTCGAGGCGATGTTCGGGCCGATCGTGGCTCGTATCGTCGAGGAGGTGACGGACGACAAACGGCTGTCCAAGCAGGAGAGGAAGCGCCAGCAGGTGGAACACGCGCCACTCTGCAGCCGACAAGCCAAACTGGTCAAACTGGCCGATAAACTGTACAATCTGAGGGACTTGATTCGCAGCACACCAACCGGTCAGAACCTCTCTGTCACTCTCACTGCTCTCTTTTTGTCACTTAAGATTATTTTTTAAAAGCCATTCATTGAAGTCAAAACAACTGTTATTAAAGCCCGGGGAACTGCAGCCAACAATGTTTAGGGGGTTGTATAGAAGTCTAATTAATGACTCTACTTCTCTCTTGATTTAGTCCCTCAGTAAACATTGTGAACATGAGTTCATGTCTCAATCTCTACTTTCGAGTCTTCTTCAATTATTGTCATTTAGAGTCCAACAGACCATAAAGTAGGGTATACTTTAGGGCGGGGCTATAAGGTGGTTGCCAGGTAGCTACATACGGGGTCTCTATGACACTCCTCTGCACTATTGTAACTTCTGTTCATTGGTTGTGGAAAAAAAACAAGAAGGCAACACAAATTCGTTGAACTTGAGGCTTTGAAACATCAGTCAACAACACAATGAGTGACGTCACGACAACTACGTGCACTTGTTATAGAGTACACACAGTAAAGTGAACCTGAGTTACAAAAATTAAAGTAATAATTTGGTACGTTCCTTTCAGAGAGCTATTAATAAATACCTTACAGACTGTGATGGAACAAAAAACACAGAAACATTTGATTCATGTGGTTTATTATGTTACAGGTTGGACAGCTGAGCGGGTGCAGGAGTACTTTGTTTGGGCCCGTGAGGTGGTGAGAGGCCTAAAAGGAACCAACTCAACGCTGGAGGAGCAGCTGGAGGAGCTGTTCAGACAGAGGGGGGTCCAGCTCTGACGACACAGTGGAGAGCAGGCCGATTACAAATGACATACTTTGAATTTGTAAATTATAGAAATACATAATAGTGTTTAGGTCTGCATGGTCACGGGTCATCTATCTATCTATCTATCTATCTGTCTATCTGTCTATCTGTCTGTCTGTCTGTCTGTCTATCTATCTATCTATCTATCTATCTATCTATCTATCTATCTATCTATCTATCTATCTATCTATCTATCTATCGTAATGTATACAGAATTGCTGCTTTAATAGGTTTTGGAGAAGATGGGGGGAAGATTTATGCGAGAAGCAGGCTCCGCATCTAACGCGGTGGTAACTCCTTATTGTCTCAGGGATCTTTAAAGCAAATGAGAATACTCGATTTGAACATAATATTAGGCCTTTTATCTCACCCCGCAGTTGTATCGTTAGGATTCTATCGATGAGTGTACTTGTATTGCCTAATTATCTTTTTAGTTAATTAAAACTATAAGTCCTTTTAGGTAGGCTGTACCTCTTCTCAACCCGTATAAAACAATTTGATTTAACATCTATACCATTTTGTTACCAATTTTAATCCATACCTGTCCATACACACTACACTTGCTTTCCACCAAGGCTCTTACCTTAAAATCCCTTTAGCAGTATTGGTCGTCAACAAAGATTCACACTTTCAGGACAGGAAAGAAGACGAATCACATCTCTGAAGAATACTGGAGTCCTTTAAGTATTTGGTCCCAGCTTACAAGACGTAATACTGTGGTTTTATTTTGCTATTACACTTTGGCTTTATCGTTCCTTCAAATGAAATTGGTTAAAAAAATACATACAGAAGTTAGTTGTTTTTCAAAGAGTGTCTACATATAGACTCTCTCAGGACAACTATAAGTCATCTGTAGTAACACACAAATATACAGACATTAGTTGTGTTTCAAGGATCTCCACATGTAGATTATCCGATGTCAACTATTTTTTCTTCTGTATTAAAAAAGTCTTTTGTCAATTTTGATATGTCCTTTCTGAAATGCAAAAAGGATTTGAATGAGTCCAATTTCTTATGAACTGGCAGATTCTCAGTCTGATCTCCTATAAAGATCAGGAAAGATCTGTTGGAAGTTGGAAGCTTCGTTCCAGTCCGTGAGGACTGGGCAGTTGTGACTTTTCTGTCCCCAGACGCAGAGATCTGGGGAAGAAGCCCGCTGTCTCCAGTCAGGGAGCGGTTTAAATACATATTGAAGTCCCTACTCATCCTTCTAAACACGTGTCAAAGTGGCATCAGGCCCAGTGAGCCACTCACAGTGACAGAAAAATGTTTCATCAGCACATTTCCTTGATCATGTGTCGGCCATCTTCCCGCCGTGAGTCTCACGCGTGGACCAGCTACCTCATTAATCTTTCTAGCCAGTCAGAGCAAGCGTGGGAGTCACCACATACCAAATGCACTCAGTTATACAATATTCACAATATAATAGTGATTATACATTGTAATAATTCATATAGTAATAAGTATACATTCTAATAATTCTAAAATTATGATTATACATTGTAATAATTCATATAGTAACGATTATACATTCCAACAATTCATGCAAATTTACATGAAACACAAGTAGATTTCTTGATGTTTTATTCAAAAATCACGATCACACAATACATATCTATCTATAATACAATATCTATGCCAATGTTGGGGCTCCAAAGGCTGGGTACTAGTGTGCATCAAAAAGGAGGAAATACTGATTATTTTGCTTGGCAAATTCGACGCAAAAGCTGTTATTGGAAAGGCAGTGGGACAACAAAGGATAGTGCCTTCCTTTGCAAAATATACAAAAAACCCTAAATGTAAAGTTATTTAAAGGAAAGTGTTGGAAAAAGAAGGTACTTAAATTCTATTTCAATTCAGTTTATTTATATAGCCCAAAATCACAAATACAAGTTTTGCCTTGGGACCTCACATTGGATCAGGAAAAACTCCCCCAAATAAAGATAATAAAAACCCTTTCACAGGAATAAAACGGGAAGAAATCTGAGGGAGAGCAACAGAGGAGGATCCCTCTCCCCGGATGGAGCAATAGATAAAATGTATCAGCTGGAATGGAGGTCGAGTTTGGAGGGAGTTTTGGCAGCGAGCCAGGCTGGGCATGAAGCCTACGGGGCTTTGTTGAGATTTGTTAAAGAAACAGGGCTATCCATCCATCCATTATCTTAACCGCTTATCCTCATTAGGGTCGCGGGGCGCTGGAGCCGATCCCAGCTGTCAAGGGGCGAAGGCAGGGTACACCCTGGACAGGTCGCCAGTTCATCACAGGGCAGACATATAGACAAACAACCATTCACACTCACACCTATGGGCAATTTAGAGTCCAATTAACCTATGCAGCATGTCTTTGGACTGTGGGAGGAAGCCGGAGAACCCGGAGAGAACCCACGCTGCCACGGGGAGAACATGCAAACTCCACACAGAAGGACCTGCCAGACCAGTATCCGAACCCCGCCCGGGATCCGAACCACAGACCCTCTTGCTGTGAGGCGTCAGTGCTAGCCACTACACCACCGTGCAGCCTGAAGAGGGCTAGTTCCACTTAATTTGGTTGTGAGTACGGTAGGTTTGTTTGTTTGTTAAGTAGTTGGGCTGCTATTTCGTGGTATTTTAGTTTATTTTTGTTGTTTTTCTTTGGTTTTGTTGCATTATTCTTTTTTGTTTTGTTGTTTTGTTTTTGGATTGTTTTGTTTGTTTCTTAGTTAGAACAGTTATTCCTGAATCTGCACACCTCGGTACATTAGGTGGCAGTATGCACCAAGGAAAGTTGGTTGTGATCTGCCAGTCAAATTTATAGAAAAAGAAGAAGAAGAAGAAGAAGAAGAAGAAGAAGAAGAAGAAGAAGAAGAAGAAGAAGAAGAAGAAGAAGAAGAAGAAGAAGAAGAAGAAGAAGAAGAAGAAGAAGAAGAAGAAGAAGGAGGAGGAAGCATGACAAACAACTGAAAGTTTAGGAAGAATAGTTGAAGTGGTTTGTGCATAAACTAATCTGTGACTGGACTGAGGATGTCGGTAATAGTGATGAAGAATGTATTAGGTTCTGGTTGTGTGGGTTATAGGTTGACGTCTAAAACCTTATTAGGGAAGTTAGATGTGAGACAAGTGCAAGCTTTAAGAATTTGTTGTTGGGCTTTTAAAACAACATAAATTCTGGCGTTGCACGTAGAAATGGGGGAAATGCAATTGGAGTTGAGAAGAACACAAATATTTTTGACATATTGGGTCAGTGTAAAAGGACATAATGACCAAATTAAATTAGGTCTAACTGCTCCAGGTAAAGATCAAATATGCTACATCATGTTGACTTATCTTTCTGATTTAAGATTAGAGGTGATTCTGGAGTTGTACAACGAAGTTTGGCGGGAAGGAAGATTACCTGAGCTCTGGAAACAAGCAGTTATAGTACCCATCAGGGAACCAGGAAAAGATCCCACTAATCTTTCAAATTATAGACCAATAGCTTTGACTTCCCACGTATGTAAAATCATGGAGTGAATGGTCACGGATAGATTAACATATTATTTGGAATCTTAGAGCAAATTATCAAAGTGGATTTAGAAAAGGAAGGGGAACAATGAATCCAGTAGTATGCTTAGAAGCAGAGGTGAGGAAGGCACAAGTCAACAAGGAGGTAGTGGTCGCAGTGTTTTTCGACGTCGAAAAGGCATATGATTTACTGTGGAAAGGGGGCTATTAATAAAAATTAAATGACGAGGAATATTGAGGAAAATGTTCAGGTGGGTTAAACAATTTTTGTTGGAGCGGTGTATAGAAGTGAGAGTGGGAAGGTGTATGTCGGCCAGCCATTTTGTGGACAATGGAACACCACAAGGAAGTGTGATTAGTCCTTTATTGTTTTCAATAATGATTGATGATGTGTATGAAATTGTTGGACAAAGTATAGGGAGATCATTATTTGCAGACGATGGGGCACTGTGGAAAAGAGGGAGGAATGTGGACTATGTTGTGAATCAGATGCAGGAAACAATCAAAAGAGTGGAACAGTGGAAAAAACAAATACCCTTTTCTTTACAACGAAGAAAATTGGAGTAGAGGTCAAAGTATATCTAAATGGTAAAGAGCTGAAAAGGATGGATTCATATAAGTTTTTAGGAATGTGGTTTGATGCTCTGCTCACATGGAGTGTGCTCGGCTCACATGGAGTGGGCATATAGAAAGAGATTGGTGGGAACAGAATGGGGAGCTGACAGGTCTGCTTTGAAAGCTATATATATGGGGCTGATAAGATCAGTGTTCGATTATGAATGTGTAGCTTACAGGTCAGCATCTAAAACCTTATTGGGGAAGTTAGAGGTGGTGCAAACACAAGCGCTAAGAATCTGTTGCGGGGGGGGGGTTAAAACAACTACCCGGAGTTGCAGGTAGAAATGGAGGAAATGCCTTTGGAGCTGAGAAGAACTCAAATAATGATGACATACTGGGCTAGTTTACAAGGACATAACAATCATCCAACAAAGAGTGCAATTGAGCCATTCTGAGAACATGATAAAACTCCAACAAAGAGCTTTGGTTGGGTGGCTAAGGGAAAGGCAAAGACTAGGGAATTGGGTTTATTGGGTAGGATGTATTCTCCAGCTGTGGTGCTGCCAGCGATTTCTCCATGGCTACTGCCACAGCTAGTGGTTGACCTTGGCCTGCTGGAACTGGGGAGAGAGGAATGAGGGGGATTGTGGAGGCATATATCAGGATCGAGTGGACGGAGTAGGAAAGAGAAGAGGGCAATGACAAGGCTAAGGAATGGGCACACAGGGCTGAATAGTTCCCTTTTCGTTATTAAAAAACATAATGATGGGAAGTGTGAGAGCTGTGGGGTAAAGGAAACAGTGGAACATGTGTTGGTGGTCTGTCAGAGATATGAGCGAGAGAGAGGAACTTTAAGAAATGGGCAAAGAGAGATGGGAGAGGGAAGTATCATGAATGTTCTAAAGAAACACTTTGGTGATAAATGTTGGGAAAGTTTACTGGAATATTTAGAGACTACACAGCTAATGAACATAATCTGATAGAGTCTTTTATTTGATTTTTTGTTAGTATATATATATATATATATATATATATATATATATATATATATATATATATATATATATATATATATATATAGTTTTGTTATGTTTGTTTGGTTGTTTGTCTGGGTATCGTTGGGGGTGATATTAGAGAAGTTCCTTAGTCCATACTCCAGATTACTGGGTGGCGGTAATGCACCCGAAAGTTGTTTGCCAACCGCCATAAAACCCAAGAGAAGAAGAAGAAGAAGACATTTCCGGTCTGCTTGCTCTCCGGCCAGTTAAACATCCGGTTGAGTGAAAGCCGCTTCGAGCTCATTTTCTGCGAGTAAAAGACGTTTTTTTTTTGTTAAACGTGTGTTCGGTTGATACCGTGGACCAGCCAGGCATGTCTAGTCGCGAGGCCCTCAACATGAAGCTCCCTCCGATCCAATCCACGGCTGGAGCGGTTCCGGTCCGGAACGAGAAAGGTAATAGTTGTTAGTTAGCTTAGCGCAACCCTACTGCTAAAACAAACAACAATCATCTATAAAATGCATTTCCTGCTGAGAATGCGTTAGAAAGTTGAAATATTTGAATGCATTGCTGAAAATAGTGTTGAAAGCCTTGAACTGAACCGCTGAACATCCTTGTAGTTGAAATGTACAATCTAACCATCTAAAAAAAAAAAAAACATGTCTTGGAACACCAAAATATTGATATCGGAGAGAAGACTCCACTGCGCAATAAACACCCATTATAAAGTCAGAAAAGATCTGATAAAATGTAAGAGTTTCAAAAATTAAAAGACAGTTGAAGGTGTCAACATTCTAAATGGTGTGTATGCAGGAGGAGATGAAAATAACACAAAACGTATGGAACAAATCAAAGAATTAGTTAATTTAAGATTTAAATAACTACTACTACTACTACTTTTGGTCATTTAGTGAAGCGGAAGAAGAAAAAGTATTTTAATTAACTCTACAGGATCCAACAACACAACAGCAAAATCCAAAGATAAATACAATCACAATGATATAAAATCGATCGCTGTTTTGAGGCCTGGTACGAACAAATAGTTTTGGCATTGCAGATCATTTTTATATGACTAATGACTAAACTTAACTCTTAAGGGTTTTTAGTTTAGGCTTCTAAAACTTAATAAATGCATCCCAAAAATAAGTAAAATCATTTGAACATTTAGGTCCGAATCCTGACTCTGTACCAACAATCAATGTAACGTTACAAACTTGACAAAAGCCTCGTTTCCCAGATTCGTTAAGAAGCTCTTAAGCACTAAGAGCTTCTTAGGAGCGCTCTGAAGAGTGCTGTGAAAGAAGGACATGTTTTCCAGAGTCGTTCTTAGCTTAAGAAGATCTTTCACTAAGAAGGAAATGTAAGATCAGCCTGACCCACTCTTAACAGCTTTCTTAGCGACCAAACGCTCACAGCAGCCACGTGAGGGAAAGTTATATCTGACTCTTAAAAGAATACTAAAACCATGCATAATGATGAATGTGCGCCCACAGCTGCAGACACAAGCAAAATAATGGCATTAGAAGAAAAATAACGATATAAAAGTAAAGAATTGCCCATGTGTTCCTATAGCTCCATGAATAAAATTAATCATGATTACTATCACTCATTACGTTTTCACACACATTCGGCATCTGCATATGAGTTTACATTAGCTATAAAAACATCAACAACCCTGCGGTATTTCACAAATATCGGGGAAACTGACAGGTGTAATTAAACTCGGCTGGAACCTCATCAAGAGAGGCTTCACCTGCTTGTCTATAATAAAGGCGTTGCTAAAGACCTCGCGTGTGAAACACCACGGCTGCAATACGGCATATTCTC
>NW_027175820.1:6660000-6732500 GCF_023055335.1 Clinocottus analis
TAAAGCAAACTATGATGCACAGATGAGTACTCATGTTTTATGTTTCAACTGCAAAGCAACCTTTAACTCAATACGAAAACTGCTCGCTGAAAATATTTCTTATCCTTTCGTGATTTCAGTATTAATTGTTTCATATATTTAGCTTTTTCCAGTTGTTTAAAGTGTTTTTGAAATTAGTTTTGGCCTCTTTTTTTTTTTTTTTTTTACGTCGCATTGCTACAGTCTACCTGTTGTACGCGCTGTCGTAAAGTTTACGACAATGACGTAAAGTGTGAAAAATAGCTTTACGTCGCTGGCTACTAGGTGTTTGACGTTAGCCAATAATAATTACCTTAAAAAGATAAACAAATACTTATACAACACAGTACAGCTATTGTACACTCCACGTGGCTCCGTATCGGAGATCGGGAACCGGCAGAGTAAGGTAACTTAGCCGGCAGTGGCCGCGTGTCTCCAGGCTAACTCTCGCCCGGAGCTCTCACCGTTTCTAAGTCAGAGCTGGAGATTTCCTTTTCCTCCGCGTAGTCCGTGACTCTCTCCAAGTCCGCGGCCCCGCTGTCATGTTTCCGAGGCTTTTCCGCCGGTTTCCCGGTGCAGTTCTCGTCGACTTCGAGGTCCAAATCGACGTCTCCCTCGGCCGCCATGTTTGCTCCAGTGAGTTCCGGAACGATGAGATGGGTTCCTACGAACGTCGGAGGGAAAGCCATGTGGCACCGGAAGAGAACTACGATTTAATAGGGGTAATTACGTGTAAATATCTGAGAATATAAAAAAAAAACAAAAAAAAACATAAATATTCACACCACACTGGAATTAAACACTGAACTTGTTTTGCATGAAAATGCATGTGGAAAATGTGCTGAGAATCCCAAGTCAAGACCATCTGCTAAAACTAGAGTTAAAACTTCACTGTTCATGAGTGTTTTACAGTTTTACATAGTTAATGTGTGGAGTTTGCATTTTCTTCCCATATCAGCGTGGGTTCCGGCATCCTCCCACAGTCCAAAGTCTTTGGACATGCTCCCCCCTCGTCCCTATTAAATTTCGAAAGATAATTTATCGATAGGTAGGCAGATAGATTGTAGGATAAATTAATGTGTATTCTCTTGTGGTGTTACCTAAAAACCTCCTTTCATTCCATCACAATAATCAGTGTAATGGCTTTTAGATAGGCAAGCAGGCAGGCAGCCGCAACCGGCGAGAGGTCGGCTTGAAAAGGCTCGGGCCGAAGGTGGTATGCCGGCCCTGGCCGCGTGCCTGTACCTCGCCCCTGCCTGGGGCCTTGGATGTGCCTTCTCTCCCCACTGGGGAGAAAAAACACGTATTCCCCCTGCGAGGCTGGACTGAGAGCAGCACGCACCGGCGGTTGAACCAAAAGGTCACACAGTCGGCTGCTGGAAATACACTTGATTTCTTCAAGAGTATATTCACAGTAGTGGACAAAGTAGAACAACCTGCTTTGTCATATAAGGGCATGATGGTAGATAAAATTATGAGAAATATACAGTATACAATATTGAATATATAAAATAAACTGAATTGAACTCCAGAAAACATGAAGGAATACCAAACACGTAACAGTGAACCTCAGAATAAAATGGTGTGTTAATAATTTATAATAATAAACAACACTTGGAGAGCGGATACATTTTCCCCCTTTTCCACTAGAAAGTCAAGGAATATGAATCATGAGACTTAAAATGTTTGAATAAGCCTGATTTATGTCGGTGAGAGGATGCTTGTTTGACTGCCTGGATCAGTAAATCAATCGTGTGCTCCAACTCGTTCTATTCCTGTCCGTGGTAAGAGGTTTACTTGTGCTTTAACGCGAACAGCCCTTCCACCACTGAAGCAGCTCCCGAGAAAAGTGACGGAAAAAACCTGCATAATTTTTCGGCGGTTTCCTCCTTCAGGAGATGAGTGTGCGCGGGTGGAGACACAGGGATGGCACAGGGGACATGCATCCCTGTCGTCATAGCGACCACTTCATCCTGCTGTACGACTGACGGGCGTGATGTCGAGACGCCGGTTCAGGACTCAGGTAGAGACTCTGCAGGAAGCCGCAAGTGGTTGTTGGTTTTTATGTTGCACACGGATGAGAAGATAAAACTAACTGAGGCCAAGGGTTTACCTGGAAAAAGGTCCATAATATTGATATGTTAAGTAACAGCTTGAAGAAAATAACTACTCCAAAGAACTGATGTAATACATATTTAAAAACATCCTTATCTATTAATAATATTATTCAGACAAGTGTCTCTGTATCAGTAGAAAAACAACAATAACAGCAATAATATATTTGATTACATTTAATGAGCCTCCAAACAAACAAACAAGCATTCATTCAATCAGTCTATTTTTCAGTTTCTGCCGATTATTCAGACTTTTTTAATACAGTAACTGCTCAGAATATGAGCAGGTTGTGCACTCAGTTACACCAAAGTTATGAATGAAGAACAACTGTCTTTTTGAATTGACATACCTCCAAAACAGGTTTAAAAACAACAACAACAACAACAACAACCTAAACAATGCTGGCCACAAACCGTTACCCCATTGTTCAGCTCAGAAAGACTCGAACTTGACGAATGAATGGATCATTTTTCTTTTCTTTTTTTGTCAACAGGCTTGGATTTCAGCCAACTGATGTTGCGCAATCCTATTGAAAGCATAGATCGAGCGCTTTCACTCAAGCGGCTCTTTGCATCCGCTTGTTTGCTTTTTTTTTGTTCGTCCTCTTTGGCACTCTTCCTCTCCCACAAGGCAGCAGTAATTATGGAGAAAGAGGGGAGGGGGGGGGGGGGGGGAAGAGAGAGAGAGAGAGAGAGAGAGAGAGAGAGAGAGAGTGGGGGAGAGGAAAGAGAGAGGGTGAGAGAGTGGGGAAGGGAAGGAGGGAGAGAGGGAGAGGGAGAGAGGGTGAAAGAGAGGGAAGAGAGAGACCCCAGAAATGCCGCTTGGAACAACTGGTGTTCATAACAGACATTTACATGTTGATGCATCGAGGGCCGAATGTGTCACATCATACTTATCATAATGTGTATTTCTGCTTGTTTTATCAACAACAATCTGCTTTGAAGGCAGAAGTTTTACTTTTCTTTAATCATCTATTGCTTCGCTCTGAGGCTCTTCTTCACCTCGGGGTCCAAGACTCTCCTTTAACCTCCGATTTAGTGCTCAGGTTCCTAGAAAGTGAACCATGGAACACTCCGGTGCTTCTCTTCCTCCCAACGTGTAAAGCGACAAGTCATCTCTCGTTCGCTGCACTTGTTTTCACTCCTTTTATTCAAACTGTACTCTTTTCTTTTCTCTACTCGGGGTATTACGGCATATTCGAATAGTATCGGTGCACATCTTGACCTCCCTTCTGGGTAATTAGTTTGGTTAATTAGTTTAGAGTTTTTTGTAAAGTTGTTTGGAGGCTTTTTCGGTTTTAGTTTTGAGATTAAATTCGGTTGACTGAAGGCATAAATGTTTATAATTTATGGTTTTACCTCGACAGAAAATTAGAATTTAATAATTTATTGTGCTTTTGGTCTATTTTCTTGACATTTTAATTACTATTATTAATGATTTAAGAGGCACTGAGGCTATTTACACAATATTATCAGACATAACGATATTTCATTTTTTTTATACATCACGATTATTGCCAACGACTCATCGGCGCCGGTCTGTGGCGACTCAGAGAGAATATTAAGAACCGGACAGCAGACTCAGAGGTTCAGTCTGCTTCTGCAGAAGGTCATCGTGACTGAGAGGCTGAACAACGGTGGGATTATCCCGACGCTCCGCCCTGCGCACTAACCCAAATCTAATCTGACTCCCTCCTCCTGCACTCAGAGCAGTTTTATTTTACTGATGATGATAAAGTATGATATTGTATAAATACATCGGGGTAAACATTTTTAAAGGGAAATAAAACCCAATGAAGGTGAAAGATCTCTCCATGCAGGCATCCTTATTTATATCTTAACTATCCTCCCCAGCCTTATTGCTAAGTAATATTCTTTCATTTCTAACTGATGTGTGATATCACCAGTCAGCCATTGTTTGTACCCTGATGCATCAATCCTAAAACAGGACCAGATTGAGTCACCCAAAAGAGAAGGGGTTATTCTTTGATTTTTGCTGTTAATTTAATTCATTTTAATTTAATTTAATTTGGAAATGTCTAAATCCATCCTTAAAAAAAACTCTGGAAAACATGATAAACCGCGGAGGTAAGGCTGATATGTGCAGCATCCTAATCACAACACAAGCCTTTGTTTCCCTCTCTCTCAGCACATTTCATAATGTTTGATCCGACACTGGATGAATTCTCTAGCTAAAGCTAGTTTGCTAATTCCACCATGATTTCATGTAAACTGTGGTTTACAGCCCATAAAAAGGCCCCACATGAGCTGCTGGGCCTGGTCCACACGTTACGATAACATGAAGCCAAACTTATTTTTAATCATATATAAATAAAGAAAACTCGAGACAACGTTTGTGGCGACGCTGAATGTATTTGTTTGAAAGTATTTCTAGGTGTAATTCCACCGTTAGGCCACTGTGGAAAGTTCTTGTTCCTGGTTGGTGACCAAAGCGTCCTTCCAGGTTTAGTTCATCATAATCTTCACTAAGGAACTTTTATGATGTCTAAAGTGTAAAGTAAGAAGCTAACGTTAGCCTATGAAGGAACTCCACCACGATCCCATGGCTTTGTGTTGGTCTATAGAGGAACTCCACCACGTTCACATGACTTCACGTCTCCAGTCAGCTGAAGGAGGACTGGTGTCCTAGTAAGGACCCTTAGTTGTCTCCTCTAGACTCTTTTCAAGATACCTAGAAGCTTCTAGAATTACTAGAGAGGTCTTTGCTGATGTATTTTATATATCAGATAACTAAACGTTAACGTCTCTTCAGCTTCTGTTTAACACAGAACTGATTTCAGACTTTCAACCCACCCAAAAACAAAACGAGGTAAGTTAAAAAGAATGGGGACTAATTTCCAGGGTTGATGCACTTCAGCCAAAACTCTACGTAAATATTTTTTTTACCTCTAAATTTAACGCAACAAACCAGCAGACCCTTTATGATATTAGCAGATTAAACATAAATCATTTGGAAAGCTCAAATATTAGACACAACTCAGTTTATATTCTTTGCCTTTTTTTTGGGGGGCCCTCTATTAGCGCCCCCACCTCCCTCAAAAAAGAGTCCATCAGCCTTTTTAATATTAAGCTGTGAGCGCTACCACTAAAGCACTTTGGCTTTTATTGGTTCCATCACAGACCATCCAGTCTGTCCCACTTTACTGCTTCTGGGTCGTGATGCAGTAGCGATAACTTGTTGGGATTATGGATGTGGCCTCTTTCTGTGAGCGGCACACAAGGACTCAGACTTGGACCAGGTCTGAAGATAGGGGAGGGCGCAAGGAAGGTGGGGTGGGGGGAAGGGCGTCAGAAATGAGTGGGCTGTGAGGTGTCAAGCATCTAGAAATCACACAGGGTTAATTGTTTAATTATTGTAAATCTGGATTAAACAAGAGTATTGCCCAATCCCATTGTGCTGTGGCATTTGTGCAGCGCTGGGGGAAGGGCAGGGAGGGACAGATGGGACTGACACATGGTCCCTGTCGACCTCCTCCTCCTCCTCACCCTCCTCCTCCCCTCACAGACTCTTTGCCTAATCTGACTGGGTATAGGACGGGTGGCGGATTGGGGGAGGGCACCCTGGGCGTTCGCCACCACCTCTCCCTCTTTTCTGGCAGCACCCAACACAGCCGCAGAGCCAGAGCACGCAGGATATTGGCGAAAAAAACACATATTCCCCCTGCGAGGCTGGACTGAGAGCAGCCCGCACCCGGCACTCATGCTCAGGCTCTCAGCAATAGGGAGCCCAGCCGGACCAGATTTACTGCTAATCCAGCATAAGAAGCATGTAGGGAACAACCTGCTGGACTTCTTTCACTTTTTTCTTCTCCCCCCTTTTGACTGCCAGGCCTGTGAGAAGTTGTGTTCCCCGGGAGACTCGGTGAGGACGTGAGGATGCCGTCTTTGCAGGCACGCTGAGAAGAACACAAAACAAAACCTTTGTTTGTGCTGGACGCTCATGGCCAAATGTAGAGTCGTCGCGGCCGATGAAAAGCAGTTTGGAGGCACAATGTCGGCCAGTCAGGGGATGAACCACAGCGGCGCCTACAACTACTTCCTCAACATGGTGGCCTATCAGGTGAGAGCTGAGAAGTGGTGGCTGCAGATGGAGGCGATTTTAAGACAAAAGTGTATACTTTTACGAGTAGAATTACTTCTTATTAAACCCGGGAGTTGATGTCTAATTGAAGGAATTTAATACTTAGATGCTCTTTTTTTCAGCAATTGTTACTAAAAACAGGAGTGAAAAGTGCATTTGTTGCGGACTATTTTTAGCAGCGGATTAATCCACATTTGTTGCTCGACTGAGTATTTGTAGCAGCCGTGTGTGTGAGAGATTGAGTCCAAATAAACAACAGTGTGTGTGTGTTCACGATGGTGAAGGAACACGTCACCCAGTGCAACGGTGTGGAAGACGAGCAAGAAGAGGAGGAAGAGACACAAACAAGACGGAGGACTAGTGATGCTAGTGATGGAACTGTGTGGATGGAAATGTCAGTCTAAAAACTGATGCCGGCCGGTCGCCCCACGACGCTCCACATAAGGCCACAGCGTTTTATTATCGAAATAAACTTTTAGATTTTAGGTTTACTTACAAAAAACTACTTGGTTAGGTTGAGGAAAAGATTACGGTTTGGGTTCAATTAAGTATTTTTGTTTTCTAAATAAACCTTTTTCTGTAACTTCCCTACCTAACGGACACTAGTTGCGCAATCGGCCGATTACACCAGGCGCGACTCTCAAAAAAGCGTCGCTAGCAAAACCATTCTTTTCCTATGGTACGCCTTTCATGTGCGTCTTTTAAATGCCGTGCGTCGCGTTTTTTCTAGCTTATTTTTAGGCACACTTAAAAAGTTAAAATTTTAAGTCGCACAGCTTATCAATGTCACACGCAGCCAATTGGATCAAGCAAGAGGCGGGCTTTATTACTTTACTACTTTCTTCCTGTTTTTGCGTGCGGGGAATTCAAAAGAATATGGCAACCTCCGATGAAGCAGTAATATTAACGGTATTTAAATACGAAGAGCTTTACAATTCTAGATAGAAATACTACTTTAATGCTCAAAAGATGCTTAAACTGACTTCTGCCCAGCCGAAAGTACAACTGAAAGCACTCGTCTTCAAGACACAATTCATGGAATTGTTTTTTTTTTCTTCTTTTTTTAAATATCGTGAACCCAAAATCTTTTTCCTCTTCCTCATCCCACAACACAGCAAGGACAAGAATGTGGTGATGTCTGCTTGAATCCATTTTGTAAATTTAGTTTTATCGCCCGGTTGCGCACGCAGCCCACCAGCCCGCTCCACAGGTGCACTGGGCTGTTTTGCCGCGCGCGTTTTTGACAAAACGTCTTTTAAAATTTGCTTCTGATGTGATTGGACCCGAACACGTTAATAATGCGTTAACGCAGCAATCCTTCAACGGTATTAATTATTTAATCATGCGTTAACTGCCTTTTTTTCTTTGCATTGGGAGGGGCTCATCTCAACCGTGTTGACCGCGTTTAACCAGTCTTGAGCTTGGTTGATGCTTTTGCACGAGGGAACTCGTTCCCCAACTTCTCAGAGTTTCACAATCCACTTGTTCTTGTTCTTTTATCACCTGATATTGTAAAACCTCGTCTTTTGTCCACTCAAGGATGTACAAAGGATAAATAATAAACTGTTGCTTTACTATTGTTTACTATCAACACGGCCAACGGGAAATAATACTCAGTGAGCATGCTCAGATTCTTCTTCGGTGGTATTTGACACCGAAGAAGAATCGCTGACGTAGCCTTTATGGCCCGGCCCAGCGAGTGTTAGGGAACATTTCTGCATCATTGTGTCGATTAGCCAAATTAACTCACAAACTACTGATCAATAAAATCTATAATCAGAGTAGATTCACACGCATAAAATGAAAGTTGTTGCTATATGGAAGGTAGATTGGATCACAGGCATGTGATTCATGCAGGATTAGCTCCCAGATTAGCGTCTTCAATACTTGGAAAGATGCGAGAGATCTGATAACCATACCGACAAACAACTGGAGAGTCAGACTGTGTGTCTGGAGAATCTGATATGCCTAAAATATGACTAAAGACAGATCATCAGACTCAACACTGTGAATCAGCACACAAACTGGGGAGTTCAGTCTGTAAAATTTAACCTTTTATATCCTATAATAGATGACCTATTTCTCCACATTCACCCATAGGGTCTACAAATGCTTAACATAAAATACATATGATTTGATTCAGGATAAATTAATTAAATTGAAGGTTGAATAATCTGTGGAAACATACAAATTAAGCACCAATTGGCCCGCGTAGCGGATCCAACAAAAATATCAAGTATTTAATCTGTTTTTGCTTGCTGAGGGACGCTGGCAGTGGCCTCTCGGTTCATAAATTGGTTATTTTCTGACTCGTTGGGCAATTTGTGGCCGTGACGATGCCCCCGGTCAGAAATAACTTTACTTCTGACAAACAAATGTAGTCGGAGTGTAAATATGTAAACTAAATGTATATATGTGTTGCCACTTTTAAAAGAGTTTTACATAGGAAATTGTAAAAAATATATATTAGATATTAAAAAGAATATAAAACAACAAGAGAGCAGTAAAGCCAGAAGAAACGTATTAAACACGTAATACGCAAATATAAATTAAATTCAAGATAGAGTAAAGACCAAGGGGTCAACAAACAAACAATGGCAACGTTTTTGAGATCCTGGAGGATCATGAGAGTGATCTGCTGCAAAACAATGCAATCCAGATAAAAACAAATAATAAATAATAAAGCTCAATCAATAAAGACAACCTTTTAACAAACTGTCCCTTTTTTATCCTGCTTCACAGGAGTAAATCTCCACTTTTACTTAGTTTTTCCCTGAATGTGCTAAGTTATAATAATGATATATCTGGATTCAATGCACCAGCATTCACTAAAAAAAAAAGCATAATTTGTCCTAGGATGATTTTTGCCCGATATTTAACATCACCGTGGATGAAAAATATTCCATGTACACAGCTACAACTGCTTTTCTCTCCATCCCTCCAGACTGTACATGCAGTTTTTCAAAAAATTAGCTGTTAAACTCTACAGCTGGCGTAATGACAATTTTCACATCCCGCCACTGATATATAGTATTGTTATTGTGCATTCTTTACTGTTTATTTATATTACTTGGTTTTTTATTTAAATTTTACAATGTCTCTTGTGGCGGGCCTGTTTAAAAGACATGAAACATCCTTCTCCAGGGTCTGCACGTGTGATTGATCACAGGGCCCACGTGACCATTAACATGTGCTGTAATCGGTCAGTCATCAAATCTAGAATCTCAGGACTTACTGATGACCTCTTTCCCACAAAGGGTTAGGTGTGTCTGGTGAGTGAAATGATGATCATGTTATGATTATGTTTTATATATGTGGTCGTATTTAATCGTAAAAAAAAACAGCGCTGTTGTTGCTATTGCGCTACTTGCTGTTGCCTGTTCCGGCAGCCTCTACCCCCGCCAAGGTGCACTGCTTCCGTTGGCGCAGCTGTGCTATAATGTCTTGCCTGTGCACTGTGCAGGGTCAGTGCTGCGGTTGTGTTGGATTGATTTGGACAACATGCATTGTTGTTGACCCGATGGGGTTGGGCTCTCCTCTTGCTGTGCTGGCCCTCGCCGGATGCTTTTCGGCGACCGGTTTTGGGTCAGCTTGGAAAGGCTCGGGCCAAAGGTGGCACACCGGCTCCAGCCGCGTGCTTTAGAGCGCCCGTGCCTGGACTTTGCCGCTTCCTGGGGCCGTGGATTATGTGCTTGCTGTGCCGTCTCGCCCCGCTGGGAAGAGAAAGGGCCCCACGCTCCCGGCGCGACAGTCAACCAAGGCGAACTGTCCTCAGCCTCAACTGTGTCGCATCCCCAGGGCGGAATCGGCCCAAATAAAAGGATGTCGGTGATCTGCGCCAAAGTCTGCAACCCACCAGACCTGTCTTGAAACACACACGCTAGTCAGAGGGTCTCTGAAACGCGGTGGCGCATGAAAGTGAGAGCTGGCGCACGCTTGCCAAGGTGGGATCAGGTGTCGTGGGCGCTGCGTAATTGTACATTGCTTGACAGGGGAGTCCGCTGTGGTAGTTGAAGTGGCTTCATTGGTTGGTCCACGTCGGTCAACAGGAGCGTCTCCTTTTTTTTCTTTTTTATAATAATAGTCATAATGAAAGCATCTTTTATAATGTAAAATGTAGCTTAAAGTGCTTCACAGTAAGATTTAAAAAAAAAAAGAAGCAATAAATCCAATAAGATAAAGATACCAACTTGGTTAATATAAGTAATAAAGCAAGTTGATAATGGTAAAAAAAAAAACATAATAAATAATACTTGCACCAGTGTAAAAACTAAAACTAAAAACTAAATTAGAAGGTAATATTGTGCGTGATGTTGTTCATGTGTTTGTATGTTCCTCTGTGTCCATCCTCTGACCTCAGATCTGCTGCTGCTGTGGCCCGGCTCCCTGCTCGCTCTGCTGTGCCTTCTGTCCGCCGGTCAGATCGTCCTCCAGCACGCGCGTCATGTACACGTTGTTCCACATCCTGAGCTGCGCCGTGTCCTGTCTCATGCTGTCAAGCACGGTGTCGGAGCTCGTCAGGGACCATGTGAGCAACACACACACACACGCACACACACACACACACATGCACACGCACACGCACGCGCACACGCACACTCACACTCATTCACACACATACACAGCCTCACAAACACACATACACTGACTCACAATCACACACACATAGTCTTAAACACACACGCACAAACACATACATACACACACACACACACACACACACGCACACACACACACACACACACACACACACATACAGCTTCTCACTCACACACATCACACACAAAACACACCCACACATACAGCTTCACACACGCCTCACACACGCGTGCAAACTCATACACACACACACACACACACACAGCCTTACACGCACACGTGCGCACACTCACACTCATTCACACACAAACACACAGCCACACACACACACACACACACACACACAAATACACACGCAGGTGTGTAGGTCCACCAGTATGCCACACAACAGAGCTAAGAGGAACCGACAGTTAAAGGGGACATCACATTATGAAAAACTATATATATTTTAGCATCATGTTGCTAGCTGTTATGTTGTGGTTAGATAAAAGCTGTGTGTGTGTGTTTCAGGTGCCTTTCTTCAACATGGTATGTGACCAGGCGCACGGCGGCGGCCACTGCGAGATGCTTGTGGGCTACTCTGCGGTCTACAGAGTCTGCTTCGGCACTTCCTGTTTCTACCTGATGATGGCGATCTTCCTCATCGACGTGAAGTCCAGTCAGGACTACAGAGCGCTCATACACAATGGGTCAGTGAACGCATCTGGTATTAAGCTCCGTGTTTAGTTTAAGTTAGCACCCGTTTTTCCTAAGTGATGGATACACACGTGAATCACTGTACATGTTTTTACACAGCAACATTTACAAGTAAAGACAGAGATTTGTTTAATGATTTTAATTTGAAATAACTGCTTTTCACAGTTTCTATCCCACCAGGGAAGAGGATAGGGGACTTCAATCAGGCTACAGAACTAATACACTCAGATAAACTCAGGAGGTCGGACAGAAGATCAAATCATTGCATTAATCGTTCATCATTATATATATATATATATATATATATATATATATATATATATATATATATATATATATATATATATATATATATATATAACTTTGTTCTGCTTCACTCTATCAAAGTAAAACAGTGCAAACATTATGTTAAAATGTTGTGGTAGGATTTGGGAGAAGTTTAAAGCTTACGAATGCATCATTTCAGGGTAAAAATCATGCTAAAAGTGCTTTTTTTTCTAGGCGGACCTGAAAACTTGACATTACACAGTGTGTCATCTTCATTTACTAGCCAGTAACACATAGACTGATATTTACACATCTGAGCGAAATGTAACTTATACTTGTTTATTAACACCAAGATTATTCAAATAGCTCTAGTGGTTGCAAAGATACACCCATTTTAGTTTGAGTATGTCATTTTGGAGCAGAAGCCTAAAAAGAGGGTCGGGGACCCACTTGACAGGATGTTGAAAATCGAGGCAGGGTTTTCAGCGCTTTTTTGGTGATCCCAAGGACACTCTGCCTTGATTTTAATCCAGAACACCAAGTTTATTGGATTTTTAAGTTTTATTTTTGAGGTAACTATGTGTCAAAAGGTTCCTCTGAGGTTACGCGCAGACAGATGTATCCTGTCTTGTTTTTTTTACATCAAGCCTATTTTATACAGTATTAGAGGTGTGAAATTATATCTATGTACAATTTTGTAGTGAGTAAATTAGTAAGCTTCTTGCATCCCTTGTAGCCCAGCCTACATTTGGTATTATTCCTCGCCCTACATCTTCCCTCATCTCGATGTCGAGATCTTGCCATACCAAGTCTCAGGCATTCGCACATTCCAGCTTGAATAACTGAAATTTTATCGAGGCAGACTCTCGGGTACGGGAAGCAAATTATATTTTCTATATCTAAGCACAGCCTAATACTCAGATATTCCAGTCCCTTTGGAATCTATTTAAACTGGAATGAATCCTCTTAATTTTGGCATGCATTCAGACTTTTGCCAATTTATTTTATAACCCAATATTTTTTGAAATGATTGAATTGTCAATAGAACATTAAGAATTGACACCAAAGGATCATTGATCAGTAATAAAATATCATCTGCATACATAAACATGCTGTGTTCCCTTTCCCTTTGTACAACCCCCTTAATACTCGTTCTGTCCTTACCTGCCTCTGTCTTTTACACTATTCTAAGAATAGTGTAAAGAGTAACGGGCTAAAAGGGTCTCCCTGTTTGGTACCTCTCATTAGATTGAAAAAGGGTTATATCGTTCCATTTGTTATCACTGCTGCTTGTGGATTTGAGTAAATTACATTCACCCATTGAACAAACGTTTTCCCAAACCCAAATCGTTTAAGGGGTATATCGTGAGAAGCTCCACTCTACCCTATCAAATGCCTTTTGAGCGTCCAAGGAAAAGGCAGCTATGGGAGTGATTAAGATGTAGCAGCTGTGTCTAGTTGTCTGCAAATGACCTTCCCTTTATGAATCCTACTTGATCTGAATGTATTAAGCGTGGTAAAATAGCTTCGAGCCTCATTGCCAATATCTTAGTTAGGATTTTGCAGTCCACATTAATCAAGCTCACAGGCCTATAATTTCCTAGATCAGTAGGGTCTTTATCTTTTTTTTTTTTTTTACAATTAAGGATATCAGGGCTTCTTTGTATGTTCCTGGCAGCTCTCCCAATGATAATGATTCTGATTCATTCCTGCTTCTTATAAAAGTTGATGTTCCTAAATTTTTCACAGAAAAAAATATAAATCCAGCTCTCCCAATGATAATGATTCTGATCCATTCTTGCTTCTTATAAAAGTTGATGTTCATAAATTTTTCACAGAAAAAAATATAAATCCATAATGAACTTTTTCATAAATTCCTTCAGTCTTCTGGAAGTGAAATCTGAAGATCTTCCTCTGAATTAGGTGACCAAGATCTTTCTGTGGTTTCCCTGAATTAGAATATTTAAATCAGGCCATGAACCTCCAGAGATTAGAAACACAACTGTCTTTAAATACTTCACTACGCTGGGAGTTGTTTCCTCCCAGGCTCACCTGACCCGCTCTATTTAAAGCTCTGTGTTGTCGCACTTTCCACTGCGGTCGATTAGAGTGCTGACGTAGAGCTCAGATTAGGATTTAATAGCCCGGACCGTTGGGTCTCACGGTGCAATCAACGCGCAACGTCTTAATCGGGGCCACGCAAGAAAGGGTTCCAGGGTTTCAGGGTTCTTGGACTGTAGAGGGGCCGGGGAGTGCCCCAGTGCCCCGTGAGACCTTTGCTTGTCCTCTTAAAAACCAGACAGTGTTGGACATTTCACTTAAACTTCTCTCTTTTCCTCCTATCTGTAGTATGTTGTTATTTATGGGAAAACCCCTCAGAAATTATTTGGAAATTTAGGAACCATAAAACCAAAATGACCAAAGGTCTGATTTCAATAAATAAACATTATCATATTCACAAAAAAAAATTTTTTATTGGAATTTCAGTGTGTATTATATTATATGATATTCCAATTTTATAAGGTTTAATTGTTATTACACAACCGTCATGTTATTATTATGTATTATATATAATGACAGTAATATTACTAATAATAACTACTACTATAATGATGATTAGAACATTAGTTGTAATATCACAGAAATGAATGACTCCTGGGAACATGAACTGTTTGTAGCAGATGACTAAAACATGCAAAACAAGTTGTGAAGGCCTTTAATGATACGTTTGAATTATTTGTTATATGTTTTGGAAAATACAACCAGGACGGAAAAATGTAAGAAAACGTGAGCAAAGGTTTATGATTACATGCAAATCAGAAGACAAAAAAACAAGAAATCTCTTTCGATGTAAACTGTTTGGTTTGATTTCTGTCGACCTGCAGCTTCTGGTTCCTGAAGTTCATCGCTCTGCTGGGGACGTGCACCGCGGCCTTCTTCATCCCGACAGAGTCCTTCCTGCACGGTGAGAAGCAGAGCCACTGAGATAACGCGCGTGATGGTCTGCGCCGTTCCCTCTGAGTCAGGCTAGAGGGGAGCAGAGAGCCGCTGCTCCATGAATTATTGGACCGTAAATCTCTGCAGTTCAGTCCGCTGGGGAACCAGAGATGGGCTAAAAATACATCAAAATGTATTTTCATACAAAATACCCCTCAAATAAATGCATCAAAATAAAATACAAAATACTGGTGCCAGAAAATGTAACAAAATACAACACATGTATTTTGTATTTAAAATACAGAAAATACTTCTTTTTTTTTATCACAGAGCATTTAGGTTTAGACTATATAATGTACACAAAGCTCTTGTGAACCCCACAAAAAAAGGAAGAACAGTCACAGAATGTCAGTCTAACCAAGCAAAGCTTATTAAAAGACAACAGCTTGATTCATTATGTTACGCAAACCATTTTTTCTTTTTAACAAATGGACATCTACTGCCATAGCCTGGCTAACTGTGAACTATATTATCTGCCAGTAATTGATATGGCATTATGACATTCACATTGAGAAGATACAGCATAACTTATAAGAAATACAGTGCAAGATCAGATGTTCAGATGTCTCTTGATAAGGTTATCATGAACATACAAGCTCCCAATCTCCCTCTTCCTATAGCTAGCTACTCAACTGGTAAGTTAACTTTAACACTGGCTATGCATTAGCCTTGACAGCAAGCTAGCGTCATTAGCATGTTTGCATTGATCGCGAGCTTGACATTATAACCCTCACCATGTAAATAATACAATAGGCTATGTAGCCAGACCCAGACATGAATTATATATCAAGCTAGTTGACATCTGGCACACTTAGATACAATATTTACCTTGACAGACAATACGTTTTTTTTTTTTTTTAATTATTCGTGGAGAAAGTATTTTGAGTATTTTAAATACAAAATTACTCCAGTGTAAAGTATTTTGTTATAAATTACATTCTTTTTTTTATCGGCCCTATCAAATACAAATTACAAAATACTCAAAGTAACGGAAATACGTATTTCAAATACTAGTAACACAAATACTGCCCATCTCTGTGAGGAACAATACATCTGATAGAGATACAAGTGGGAGATCAGAGATGATTTATGATCCGCAGCTTCTCTACTCTCTGAAATAAATCGAAAAACATTCCTCTCTCTCTCTCTCTCTCTCTCTCTCTCTCTCTCTCTCTCTCTCTCTCTCTCTCTCTCTCTCTCTCTCTCTCTCTCTCTCTCTCTCTCTCCATATCTCCCAGCTTGGCATTATGTTGGTGTGGTGGGAGGATTTGCCTTCATTCTCATCCAACTCAGCCTCATCACAGCTTTTGCGCACACCTGGAACAAGAACTGGTGAGTGAGAGTAAATAAGTATGAATAAACTATTATTATCACTGTTTGTGAAATTGTATGTCGTGTATAAATAATGACATCAGACTTTATGAAATGTAAAAACAAAACTGGAGTTAGATGAAATACAATAATGTGAATTAGTACACACTGGTTTGAATTTAAAAAAGTGATATTCCCTTTTTATGGCCCACGACATCAAAAGCATACAGGAACTTGTTGGTGACGGACAGAGTGAGTGTCAGTGAGCTTTTAAAAGACTGAATTATTAACCAGAACCAGGATCTCTAGTTGTTGCATGTCCAGTTGTCAGAACCGAAATTAACAATTAAAACAGGTTCAACAAGTTCTACAGAATTCAGACGGTTTCAGAGCAACAGGTGTTTCATTTTAACGAGGGACCTAGTTATCTGGTATTCTGTATTTAAAATTCATAGACGTTTTTACGAGGACACCGTCGTGTTCTGTTGAATGCCCATTAGTTTGTGGACTAGCGTTCTGAAGCCTTGAGTTGAGCATTTTTTGGCCGTCGCCATCTTATTTTTTTTGCAACCAGAAGTGACACAAGTGGACGGAGTTAAGTACAACCAAATGCGGAGAGCAAACTGTTACAGTGAGCTTTCATGAAGTTAAAACACACCGTGATGAAGGTAATAAGGTAAGGAACAAAGACTGGGTTAAAGTTGTAAGACAAAAACATAGACAACACCCAGACCAGACGAACGCTGTGGCAGCGACCTGTCAATCACCTTGGAACCCCACTCTAAAGCGTCCCCTGCTTTATGGTCTGTTTGACTCTAAATTACTACAATTTACAAAATGAACATCATCCTGTATTAAAGAAGACTTGAAACGAAAGATTGAGACTCATGTTTACAATGTTTAAACAATGTTCAACAAATTAAAAAAATAAAAATAAAATGGAGAGAAGATGAAGAGACTAATAAACACTAAATTAAGTTAAGACATTAAAATAAACTAAAAATACATACAAATACTAAAGCACAAGATACTGTTTAAAATCAGACTAAATATTAAGCAATAATAATAAAAACAATTACATTAAAAACACTAGATAAATCAAATACAAAAGTATATACTATATATGAAGACAATCTGACATTTGAGACGCTGAAAACAGGAAATAATGATGATGATGACGATGATGACCCTCTTCTGTGCGACGTCCCAGTCGTGTCCTAATTCGTTTGGCCAGACTCGTCCCAGATGTTATTTACCGTCTCCAGTTGTTGTTGCCGTCCGTCTGTCTCGACGACATCTGACCTCTGTGTTGACGTGGCTGAGTCGTTGCAGCAACAACAACTCAGAGGACTTATTTGATCACGGCCTTTTTCACATCATAAACACACAAAGCTAACGATCCTCTTACTCTCTTTACGACGGTAAATACTCCCTCAGTTCTGGCTTCGCAGGTTTAGAAGACAAGCTGCTCAAAATAACACTGATGTCTTTTCATTGTCGGCCATCTGCGCGTTTACTGTGTCGCCAACTGGAGGCTGTTCGGTCTGTGTACAGGAATTCATGAGAAGACGAGAAAAAAGCAAAGTCTGCGTATAAGAAGTGGACGTAGTCTTCGTTGGTTTGTGGACCGATGTTTTGTGATGTTTCGAATTAACCATATTTGGACTTGACTCTAAATTACTACAATCTACTAAATGAACATCATCCTGAAGAAATCCTGAATTAGCCTAAATCCTTTGCAACCTAAATTTGTGGCAACTTTCATTGAAGTTCACCCTTTAACTCTTTATCTCTCTGTCCTCTTGTGGCGCCCTCTTAGGTTGACCGGAGCGGCAGAGAACAAGCGTTGGTATCTAGCGGTGCTGTGTGCCACCCTCTTCTTCTACACCATTGCCACCATGGCCTTCACCTTCATGTACAAGTACTACACGCACCCCATCGCCTGCCACTTTAACAAAGCTCTGCTGTGGATCAACCTGGGCCTCTGCGGTCTCATGTCCTTCATTGCCGTCACGCCATGCGTGAAGCAGAGTGAGTCAATGAGGATACGCCTCGATGAGGACAAGCCCCCATCTCGTCTGTCGCGAAATAACATGGAGTCCATCTGCAGCTAAGCAAACATCCCCCTGTTGAAATCAGATAATAATAATTAGATGTACTGTTAGATAATATCATCTGGTTCTCCCTCTGAGGTCCAAATGTTGACTCCAGCTTTGTCTGCACATGTCTGGGTTTAAAACATACAACTGATTCCAGGAAGAAGTACATTTACTCAAGTACTCTTTTTCCACTGTTGCTTAAGTATAAACCTATAGGTACAGCTGCATTAATTGAGTATTTCCATTTATAATTCAAAAGGAAACATTATACTTTTCACTTCCCCATATTTATCTGGATGTCCGAGTTTCTTTACGTTCATACACTGCTTAGTGTATAGACATGGTAAACGTTTTGTTTCCAGCTTCATGACATAGGTTCTTTTAAACATTGTGTGAATTTAGGATTCCGAGCTTTGATAAACCCATTTTAAGTTTCTATGGGAGTTGGTCGAGAGCTTTGGACTGCAGATGGACTTTTTCTAGCTGCCAAAGAAATGGGAAAAAATAAGTTTTTGACAAATAAATACATTTCCAAAATTTGATCTCAAGTTTTAACCCTGTAGAGTGAAAATTCAACTTTATTTTTTATCATGACTTTTTTTTTTTTTTTTTACAAAATAAATGCAGATAAATTCCTGAATTTCTGTTTGAAAAGTTAAAACCCCAAATAATGTAAGTAAATATCAATAACTCTCTGAAAGGAACTTTTTTTCTTTTTTTTTCTCAATGCTGTACTCTTTGATATAATACAAAAAAGTAATACATCAAAGAGTACATTTTAAGACTTTATACTTGTTTATTTCAATCTGTACTTGAAGTCTATACTTTTAACACAGTGATATTTGTACTATTTTAATTAAAGGCCACACAAGTATGGTCCATTAAGCATTTGGCATGTACATTATGGGATGTATTCTGTGTTTGCAGAGCAGCCGCGGTCGGGGCTCCTTCAAGCCTCCATCATAAGTTGCTACGTCATGTACCTCACGTTTTCCGCACTGTCCAGCCGCCCGCCAGAGAAAGGTAATTAATCTAATCTCCCCCACCGAGGTTTAGATTACCAGAGAAACATTCAGCCCACTTACCTTGAAGCCATCGTTGTGTTGTTGTCAGAAGCTACATTTTTCATTGCTTAATGTTCACTGCATGTTTAAAAAATATATATAATCGCACTAATCAATTATTCTTAATTTTGAAAAGTGTTTAAGCACTGTGTAATATAAAAGGAGCTGCTCATAGTAACAAACGGATACATTCAGCCTTTAGTCGGTAAACAAGGTGGAGCATCGGATATCTTTCTCAGGAGATGGCGGAGACCAAAAAAAGAGCAAAAAGAGAGTGAATAATGCACGTACATTCCAAATTGATGATTGAACCTCTCCTTTATTTTCACCACAAGAAAAATTGTGAAATGTTTTTAAAACGTGTTTTGTTTGTATCTCATCATGTAAATACTGACAAGCCCACACACAGACACAGACACACACACACACACACACACACACACACACACACACACACACACACACACACACACACACACACACACACACACACACAGTTGTTTTTCTTCTTAAATCCTCTATAATTTGCTTCCCTCTTAATGACTCACCTGTTGGCTCCAGGTAAGACAAAGAGCCTCCACATGACTGAGACATTAGTGCAGAGGCTTGTCAAAGGCCCCTGTCTTATCCAGGGTTTACATCTTAATGGCATGCATGCAAATAAAGACGCACACACACACACAGATAATCTGGGATGAGATGTGCTCTGACATGCCGCCTGCTGGGCCGGCGGCCCGTTTTGTGGGCAGACAGAAGGATATTTGTTTCACATTCCACGTGGATCCATTGAAAACATAATAACACCGAATCACAGCCTAGCAGCAGCATTACGTGTGTTCTCTCACAGCTCGTCACAAGTAAAAAAAAAAAGGTCAGACAGCGCGAGAGGTTGAAGTCAAAACACACAACAACAACACAGTTTGTGTCCTAAATTGTTTGGTGTATTATGTCTTATTCTTGTAGATACTTTAACCGACCAAACGTAGATTGCGATGGCATGAGACAATATTTCCACGGCAGAAAAAGCTTCAAACGTCAATAGTAATTGATTCACCGGGTGGTGGTGTCCTTTAGCCACTTTGTAGGAGAAGTCATATCCCAACAGCTAAAGAGCTAGCTGACGAGCTAGCTACCAAGCTAGCTGCCACATCTACTGGAACCGAAACAGATTGATTGGCTGTTTGGACCAAGTGTGACATTGAGGAGCACCAGCGCTAGAAAAAGTTCATGCTAAGAGTGTAGGGACGGGTGATGCATTTCTAGAGACACGTCTCATTACGATTGAAGTTTATTAGTTCGACAAACTATTCTTATGGCATCATACGGCAAACTAGTATCAAGTAAAAGCACCTTCAGGGGCTGTTCTGTGTGGCAGGCACAAAGCTGACCCTGGAGATAAAAAAAAAACTGTTACAATCTTTCAGAACTCTGCAGCATTTAGCTGCCATGTCATGTGACAAGGAACAACCAATCACAGCCCTGAAGATATCCTCATATCAGTCTGCGATAAATCTACCGAGGAGAAGTTAATCCTTTGAGTACCGTGCTGGTCACCTCCTTCGTCCAACGATGCTCAGATGTCGAGTCGTAAGGTCGGACAAACAGTTAGACACATTTCCTTGTTTTTAAATCAACTCAGAGAAAATGATCTGGGAAAAGAGAAACTACAACAACCACAAGTCCAACTGAAGAATCTGGCCCTGCTCGACCCACGCCGCGTTCTGCTTCCCTTGAAGAAAACAAACCGCTGCTCCTTAAGTTTTTTCCAGTTAATTTTTTTCCCATTCTCACTCCCAACTCGTCAAAATGCTCCTGAACTTCACTGATGCGTCTCACGGGACTGACACTACTGTCCCATTTAGAGTCAAATAGACCATAAAGCAAGGCATGCTTTCAGGCGAGGTCGCTACCACAACGCCGTCCGGTCTGAAAGCTGTCCATGTTTTTTCATTATACCACTTTTAACTCTTTTACAGTGAGGTTTCCACTTTATGTAAGTTAATTGTCAGATTTTGGTCTCATTCAGTGATCAGCTGTGCTTAGCTTTGCCCTCTGTTACCCAAAAAACAAGGTAGCGACGGCCAAAAGGCTAAACTTGACGCTTTAAAATGTCGTCCAGTTACGGTCCAGTTGACACTAACTGTCAACGTACTTCATAGAGAGGGACTTTTTAAATGTATATACTTTCTTTATAAACCAGCAACATGGACTGCTAACAAAGAGTGATTTAATCATGGTCCCTTTTCCCCATGAAACTAATCCATTATAAAGGCAGTGAAGCTCAGTAAAGTTCCTGTGAAACAACCTTCCTTTAGTTCCCCTCTCTGACACTATTAAATCTCCAAGTTTATTAAAGTCTCCAGGTCTCCATTGTATCTGACACAGTGTATGCCTGTACACAGTGTGTGAGCACGTAGACGGTGTGTGAGCGTGTACACGGTGTGTGAGCGTGTACGGTGTGTGTGTCTGTACATGGTGTGTGTGTCTGTACACATTGTGTGTGTGTGTGTGTGTGTGTGTGTGTGTGTGTGTGTGTGTACACGTCGTTTGAACGTGTACAGTAGGTGTGCGTGTGTTAAAGTCCTGGGGCAGCGCGGGACATTGTAGCAACTTGTTGAGAAAATATGCACTCATTCTGTTTTTAAAAACATCTTTTCACCACACACACCCACCCACCCACACACACACACACACACACACACACACACACACACACACACACACACACCCACACACACACACGCACACACACACACACGCACACACACACACGCACACACACACACGCACACACACACTCTCTCTGTCGCTCTCTCTCTCTCTCTCTCTCTCACTCACTCACTCACTCACTCACTCACTCACTCACTCACTCACTCACTCACACACACACACACACTCTCTCTCTCTCACTCACTCACTCACACACACACACACACACACACACACACACACACACACACACACACACACACACACACACACACACACACACACACACACACTCTCTCTCTCTCTCTCACTCTCTCACACACACAAACACACACACACACACGCACACACACACACACACACTCACTCTCTCTCTCTCTCTCTGGAAAACATTTCCACCAGTTTACTTTCCCCTGTACTATAATTTAGAGGTTTGTCACCTGACACGCTAACGTCTCCAGAAAGTGTGTGTGTGTGTGTGTGTGTGTGGGAGTGAGATCGTTTTGCACATGCATGCACATGTGTGAACATACAGTACATATTTGTAAGAACTCTGTTTACCTCCGTGTCCAGAGGGTGAGTCTTTAAAGAAAGTGCAGCTGAGACCTTTTTTATTTTATTCTTTTACAAGAAAGAGAGGAATTTTCCAGCAAATGAAACAAAACATCCACAAATCAATGAGTAACGTTACAGCGACCACACCCACTTCTAATGGACCACCCTCACTCTTTCCTGTCATCTCCTCCCTGTTTAATACAGATGTAAAATGTTTATAATTTCATAACTACCCATATGTTTTAATAAATATCCAGAAATTCAGTGTGATGGATACAGAATATATTTTAAAAATTTGAAGTTTAAGAAGACACGATAGTTTAGGATGATAAACATGTGAAAACTGAAGAGAAAACATCCTTTAAAGAGATGTTTAGTTACATTACACATTCTGAAGAGTCTACAGGTGAATCGGGTCAAAACATGAACTCATAGACATCACCATGAAACTTCACCACTTCATTACTGACTAAGATTAAGAGAAGGATTTATTGTGTTACAAGTCTCATGAAATGTTATGTTTAAATGAAATGCAAATGAGGCGTTATGTAACGGTAACTTTGGGTGAGTTTAAAAGAAATCTGCTAACGCAAACAGACAAAATAGTAAAATAAACCCCTGAATGTGTATTCTGGATGTTTTCTTTCCACTCGTCAGAGAGAAGATGTGTTATTCAAGAAAAATACACAAAAATCTCTTTTATTTATTTACAGAATGTGCTTAAAATAGAACATTCATCCTCATAATCATCCATTTAACAATAATATAAACTGTGAATCTGTTTCCATTGTATGTTTTTTGAGGGCAGTGTTAACGTGCTGTGTCTGTGTGTCAGTGGTGTATCAAGGCATGAACATGACCGTCTGCTACCCCAGCGTGGGGCAAGACGGCATCCAGAATGAGGGCAATGCGGTGGCCATCATCGGAGCGGCCATCATGTACTGCTGCGTCCTCTTTGCGTGGTGAGTGGACAGAAGCTTCGGCGGTAGGATCTGTGTATATCCCGTGTGTATGTTCATGTGTGTATGTGAATGTGTTCCCCCGCCCCCTACCCTCCGCTACAGTAACGAGGCGTCCTACCTGGCGGAAGTTTTCGGCCCCTTTTGGATGATCAAAGTTTACCGCTACGAGTTCCAGAAAGCCACCTGCTGCTTCTGCTGCCCCGAGGAAGAGGAAGGTGTGTACTGACCAGCTTGTGTCCAACACGGCGTTATATTACGACATTACTGCATTCTTCTTCTTCTTCTTCTTCAGCTGAGGAGGAGTTTGTGATGGATGACGAGAACAAAGGCTGTCAGAAGGTCATTCACAACGAGACGCAGCGAGTGGCTTACAGCTACTTCTTCTTCCACTTCGTCTTCTTCCTGGCCTCGCTGTATGTCATGATGACCCTCACCAACTGGTTTAGGTGTGTGGATCACGGGACTTTGTCCCATGTTGAGGTTCTTGTGTTTCTGAGGGATGGTGTGGAGGTTATCAGAGGGGATTAGAAAAGGTGGAGGGTTATGTTGTTTTTTTGGGGAGTGGTTTGGCTGAAGGTAAATTAATCAAAGAGAGTTTTTCCAGAAGTCCCCAGAAATGTTTTATCCATGCAACAAAACTGCAGTATCAAAAATATTGTGACAGAAACTTCTTTTCTTTTTCTTTCTTTGCAAGGCGCTTTAATATTTTATTTTAACCTTTATTTTTTTACAGGATCGTCCCATTCAGATAAATCTCTTTTCTGAGAGAGTCCTGGCCGAGACGGAACATGTAAAGTTTTCCACAAAAACAGTGAACAGTTTAGGGCTTTGACTAGCCATTATTTTGATTGTCGATTGATCTGTTGATTATATTAGTCTTTTGGTCTAATAAATATCTGAGTTTTTTGTTTATGTCACAGAGGAGTAAAGAAGCCAGAAAATATTTACATTTTGTTCCATAAAGATTACTCAAACTAGTTGTTTGATTACAAAAAAAATGTTTCTGATTAATTTAGTAGATGACAACCGACTGCTGCATCGTTAAAAATCTTACTACATAAGAAATGTCCCATTAAAAAGAGACGAGGAACACACTGAACAGGCAGATTTTTTGGTGTCATTTTCGTCCTCCAGCTACGAGTCGGCTGTGTTGGAGACGACCTTCACGCACGGCAGCTGGTCGACCTTCTGGGTAAAGATGTCGTCGTGCTGGGCCTGCGTCCTGCTCTACCTCTGGCTGCTGCTCGGCCCTCTGTGCAGCTGCCAGTCCGAATCCAGACCGCGCCGCTCGCGCATTAAGCGCCGCTCGGGGTCGTCTCGACACGTCTCTGTGACCGTCTGACGAGCTCCGAGAAAGAGGGGGAAAGGTGAGGGGAGAAGGGGGGATAGCAGACGGGACGCCGTGCAGGTCACCGGGGTTCAAAGACTCATGCTACTGCTGTGAAAAGGACCAATCGGTGAGCTCCGTGCCCTGCTGCTGGTGAAGGCCGTGACGTCGGCGTGACATTCAGACCAATGGGAGGACTCGACTGTGGAAACACACTCAACAGTATGAATTGCCAAAGGGATCAGAACTCTCACTCTGTGTAATGTTGAGCTTTTACAGCCAGTAGATGTACAGATGGACACATTTATGAACTTTAAGTTTCGTAGTATATTTATTTTTTTGGACTATATTTAGACTGTTGATATTATAACAAAAGGAGGATTATAGATATTTGCTGTTATATTGCATCAGAGGCTCACGTCCCGGTTATTGTTTTCTTTCATGTAGAAAGAATCTGCCCTAAAATAAAGGAAGAGAACCTTTGGTCCTCTGGTCTCAGACGGGCAGTCGATGGTTTTGATCGTGAACAAATCTTTCTCTGGGTTGGAAACGGATAACTGTGGGTGTGTTGAGTTAAAACATAATGCAAAAGATGCTCCAGCACTGACCCAGGAACAGTTTGTTACATCTGTAAACAAAGAAATTAACTTAATATTTAGACGGATCATCTGGGATCCGACCATACGTGAAACCACTTTTCTCTCTTTTACAGAATTTTCTCAGACAAAATTATGTTCCCATACAATGCAATTCTGCATTCTCAATTATGTTTTGAGGGAAACGTAATTCCATCTTCAAATTTTGAAAATTACAGATCAAAAATTTGCTTGAGACTTCCTCTGTCCTGAGACCTTTGCATTGGAACAAAAAAGTAAGTAATAAAAGCAAATACAACATTTTAGCATTTTGGGAGAGGTTAAATGTTTACGCTTTGAACCTCTTGTTTCTAGCTTTTATGCTAAGCTAACACAAACCAACTTTGAGCTAAAGTCCAATCAGACATCAGACATTGGTGTCTTAGCTAACTCTCAAAAAATAAGCAAAAGGGCATTCACCCAAAACTCATTTATAAAGGACTTTTCAACACAGTGTAATAATGAGTTTGGGAAAAACAGATGCAAATTTATTTAATAATCATCTGCTGGAATGTCAACGACTGAATAATACAGAATAATGGAATGAACTTTATTTTATTTTGTGCTAACAGTTACTAATCAGAAAAAAAGAGACAGAAACAATTTCATTTCAACATTTCATTCAATTATGAGCTTTGTTTTGTTTACTTGTCAACAGACAGGTTTCCTGGTTTCCATCCAAATGTTACATTTTAACAGAGGAAATCGGCCTCTTTTCATCTACTTCTGTTGTGCGCTTGTTAGATTAGCAGGCGGTGAAGGTCTATTGTACCACCACAGAAGAAAAACGAGACGACGTAAACTGAAAAGTGCCAGTCGAACCTCAAATGGTAAAATGAAACTTAAATATGACATTCAGTTTGTTTCATGTGGTTGTGAGGAAGCTTTCAGTAGATCTGTGTGGAGCGATGAGTAGACGCTTCATTTTATCTTTACAAGTTGTATCCAAACCTTTATGCAATATTTAAAAAATAGTTTTCTGCATTTTTTTTAAATTTTAATATCAAATTGCATAAACCAAGTGCAAACGCACCAACTGAGCCTGAAGCCAAAGAAAGATTTGTTCATGTGCGGGGTCACGAGGATAATAACGAGTTCTCTTTCAGTATTTTCATGTTTATTTCACAAATGCTCAGAGACGGACTGAGAGGCAGCTAAAGAGAAATGTAACATGTTCTTAGAAGTTCAACAAGTTCAGAAGAGATGTTGACTTGAGGGCAAAGAAACACTTTGCTTTTAAACAAGGAACACGTCGCACACTCACATTTTATCGCTCTACAGCTCGTCATTCACTTGATTCTTGTTTACATTTTTCTGTTTTGCATGTGTTACTCCATTTTGAAAAGTTAGACAATTGAAACCAAGAGTGCTCAAAAAATATCTAATTACTAAAACTCAATTCCAGACGGGATAGAAGCATTCTGTCTCATGCCTTCAGGTGAAGTAGTCACACCTGCCGAGGCAACGGGATCTCACAGAAACAACTGAACGCACCACGACCTCCAATTTCTATAATTCAAAATTCCAATAGTCCAAAATTAGGTGTCCCTTCCACGGAAACATTTGGAAGTCTGATTTTTTTTTGTCTGCGGTTTGGATATTTAAACTGGGCCGCCGCCTGAAGTCGGAATTATGACTCTGAAAGTTAGATGAACCCCTTAAACCTGACCTTGAAATCGAAGATGGCTGCTCCAAGCGTCAACAGTAAAACCAAAAGTTATTTAACAGAACTGCTGTCCTACTTGTTTCACATTAAACGAGTCTTACGCACGGTTTCCAAATCCTACCTGTAAACATGTTGCCAAATTTGTATAAAATGTGTTTAAGCTGGTATCGCTAACAATGGCGAACGCGGCTGGAACAAACCCTGTTTAGTTTTCTGACTTGTCCGACTGGAACGCAATCAATTCAAGTGTGATGTCATTCCCGGCTTCTAATTATGATTTCTGGGGCAACAAAATAAATACTTATGGTTCACACCAAAAGAGTTTTGAATTATTTGACATAACATGTAAATGCAAATGGTGAAAAAGTTGCTGAATTCACTGGCTGCTGGTCCGCCGAAAGTAGCGCAGGAAGCAGCTTCATTCAGACGCAGGTTGGAACTGTGTGTGCCTACGAATAATATAATGAACCCAGACACGTTGGCGTTTGATCTTCCGACATTTGTTGGACTTCCACAACAAGTATAAAGCCGAATTAACGATTATTTTAATGGTTGATGGCGGCAATGGTAACTGTTTTCCATTGCCTGGAGTAAAGCCACGGAAAAGTCGCGCCCCCTTTCCGCCGCAAAAAGCGAATGAAGCAAATTCATCACATAAAATCGAGCAAGTAAACTCAGGCGAAAAAACATTGGAAAAAAGCGTTGCGAAAAACTAAACTAAGTAAACTACGTAAACAGGACTCAAACGTAACTTAACAACACTGGGACACAAACATAGGTCTCCTGGTTGTAAGTCCTGTGTTTGTTTACATATTTGTCATTGTTTATCCTGCATCATCATATATAAGGACGTAGTTGTCGTGACTTCAGCCACACGTTAATCACAGTAAGCCCCGCCCTAAAGCATTTCCTGCTTTATGGTCTGTTTGAGTCTAATTGACCATAATTTACAAAATAAACATCATGCTGCATTGAACAAGACTTGAAACAAGAGATTGAGACATAAACTCATGTTTACAATGTTTACCTGAGAGAATACATCAAGAGAGAAGTATACTCATTTATATAGACTTCTATACAACCAGAGTCGCTCCCTGGTGGACACTAGTGAGAATGCATCTTTCAAAAAAGAGGTTGTAGTCGTTTCCCGTTTTCCTGTGAGATCAGGTTGACTGAGATAAACCGTGGTGAAGTTAAAATAGCACCCTTTATTCCCCACACGTTAATGCTGATGTTGTGGAAACCTGGTGCTGGTTTCTTTGCTTGAGCCGAGTTTCTGTGATGACTATATTATTAGCAACAAAGGAAATACTACATCAAAACTACAGATAGTATAACTGTTTGTATTTATGTCATGTTCTGGCTCAGTCATGATATAAATACAAACAACTCTACTATCAGTAGTTTAGATGTAATGTTTCCTTTGTTGTAGATTTGAAGATGCTTTTTTGTAAATACATTGTTTTCTTAAAAACACTTACGTTCACCTGTCTGCTTTGTTGTTGTTTTTTGTGAATGTTTATAATAATTGTTGAATAGAAGAGTGGGTCATTATTTTAATTCAGTCTATTGACAAATAGGTTTAAAAAAATACATTATTTTGGCACACGTAGATGAGGTTTATTATATATCAATTGGACAACACAAAGCACAAAAGTTAACTGACTATTTAATGGACTGCAAGGTTTCTCAAAACCATTATAGTCAAATTAAACTTTAGTATACTTGTAGCTAATCAGTGCCACGCAATAAAATATTGTATAATTCATAATCTCTTTCAGGTAAAAGCGGACCTGATTCAACACACTTTAAAAAATGTATACCACAACACAGGCACAATAAAAGACGTCAGATGAGTGACACACAAGTTAATGAGTTGTAACACACAAGTTAATAAGTTTGGGTTTAAGCTTTGTCTTCTTTTTTATATGCATAAATATATTGTGAAGCAATGTGTTTTTTACTATCTCGAGTTACACCGAAAGGAAAAAATACACCTCTGAGTCCTGATTGCATGTTGCAACACGCACATTGCATTTAGCTGCAAGTACGTGTGCAGCTCAGAAAAAGAAGAGGATCGGTGACATCACACTGGGTTGGAAGTTAATTAAAAAATGGTGAGAAAACGAGTAAGAATCTATTGTGTTTCATGCGACTGGATGAGCAGCTGGTTCTTGAGGTATTTTTCCTGCTAAAATTCCACATGTTTCTATTTAATTGTCAAGCGGATATTAAGAGAACTTTTGAAATCAATTAGTTTGGAGCGAATAAACACTGCTACAGCGCCTTTTGACCAGAAGTTGGTGCTGCAGATGACACATGGCTGTACTACGCCAGTAAAGGGAGTAAAAGAAGAAGTAGGTTGTGAAAGGCTTGGCTAGTGTCGACTCATCTCGACACCTACAAGAAAATTAGAGAGAAGTCTTCAGGAATTAGTTTCAATCGGGTAACTTTTAATTGTTTTGTCATGTCAGGGAAATGACCATGTTTCATGTTGTTTGGAGACAAACGAAACAATATACATATATATATATATATATATATATATATATATATATAAATATACATACATATATACATATATATAAATACATATATATAAATATACATACATAAATACATATATATAAAAATACATATATATATATATATATAAAATATATATATATAAAAATACATATATATATATATATATATATAATATATATATATATATAAAAATACCATATATATATATATATATATATATATATATATATATATATATATATATATATATATACATATAAATGTAAATGTATATATACATAAAGTTGTATTTATAGTGGCGGGCCGTCAGGGCCTGCTAAGCCTTCTCTGCTGACCTAAACTGAATCACAAAGCTTTTTTATCTTTTTATCGTGTAATTGTTTTTCACAAATACACAACATGTATTATAATTATTTTTCTCTATTAGCTCATTTTTATTATTGCACAGCTTCTTGTTTTACCGCCTTCAGCCTGCAGCTTCCAGCCTGCTGCGTGGCCGCGAGACGGATCTGGTTAAGGATTTGGTTAAGGAGGTTAAGAGCACTCATCCTATCATATTTGACCATTGTTTCTCTGGTAGGAGGGATGCCCCGCGCCCAGCTGTTAAACAGCTGATCGAGACTATGACTCAGATTTAATGCGTAGGTAGAAAATCCACGGCCCACCACTGATTTTCATAATTCTTTTTCATACCGCTGATTAAATGTTGCCTTGTATTAAACATCTTTTTGAATTTGGTACTTCAAAATGTGCTTAATAATACATAACAGGAAACACGACTTAATTTTCTCAATAGCCGTGTACCATTAACATATTTCTCCCGTGGACCAGCCCATTGGTTTTGTTTCTGGTTTATAACTCTAATTCTTCTTCCACTCTGTTTCCACATTTGTACTCTGCAGTGACAACTTCTGGCCTAACTACGCTGTTGCTGAGGTTATTCAAATGATACTTCAGGTTTAAGTTGCAGTCGTCAGCTTTATCATGGCAGCTTGACGACTTTGTGCTCATCTGCGTGTTTTGAGGTGAATTTAATCACGAAAAATACAAAAGAATATATATATATATATATATATATATATATATATATATGTATATATATATATATATATATATATGTATATATATATGTATATATATATATATATATATATGTATATGTATATATATATATATATATATATATATATATATATATATATATATATATATATATATATATAATTAAATGATAGCTATGAAAAAATAACAGCAATAACAAAAAGGCCATTTCAGTCAATGTTCTTCTCTTTGGTATGCCTTTAAAAGGTGGGCACAGGCATCCACCTAAAGTGCTCTATATGGTACAGTATGGTACGGGCTTTAAATAAACGTGGAGTCTCTTTTGGGGTTACAGACAAGGCTGAAACGCTCTGGTGACGTCTTGAAGGTCCAGAAAGGAAACGTTTGACGTTAATAAAAGCTTCACAACTCTCACACGTGCACATGCACACACACTTACATACACACACACACACACACACACACACACACACACACACACACACACACACACACACACACACACATTTTGTTCAAGAGTTGGCTAGTCAACATAGTTAAGTCAACAAGTCCTACACATGAGTTGCCTTTCCAATTGTACTCCAGACTAACTATTCCTCTCAGAAACACAAGTACTGTGTGCAAGTGCGTGTGTGTGTGTGTGTGTGTGGGTGTGTGTGTGTGCGTGTGTATGTGCGTGTGTATGTGCGTGTGTATGTGCGTGTGTTTGTCACGGTGAGGTTATAGAGCAGATTAAGTCTTTTGGGGACAGTCAAGACAAACAAGGACCCAAGAAGACGGTAACGAGGATGGATCTCTTTGGTTAATGAAGACACACACACACACACGCACACACACGCACACACACACACACGAACACACACACACACACACTTGTTTTCATGAGGACAACAACACACACTCATACGGACTGCTTGGGTCCTCTGTTGCTGCAGAGCCTTTCGAGCGGCCGCAGCAGCTGATCCTCTCGGGGCCGGTATGGCACCACGTAGCTGTCCTCCTCCAGCAGGATGCGGTTCAGCGTACGCTCGTAATTGATGTGACGGCGGACCATCAGGATGTACTGCTTCCCCTCCTCCAGGTCAGGGCAGTTGCACACGTTCTGGACCCACAGAAACTCCCGGTGCTCCAGGTGAAAGCCGTTCCGGTAGGTGTGGATGATCTGGACGTCGTAGCGCGTCTCCTCTCCTCGGTACAGCTTTCCGAGGACTCGGCCACGGAAAACTGACGGGAAGCACAGAGGAGTTCAGGAAAGTGTTTTCAAGAGGAAAGAGAAAGTTAGCATTCTGTCACATTCTGGTTTTTAGAGACTCACCAAAGTCCTTTTGGCAATACTGTCTCTGGCGTTCCCTTCGACCTTTAACCCGCTGGCATTTCCCACAATGTCCTGCAGAGTAAACCGAGCAGAAACGAGCCCACAAATTTATTATAGTATATTTAAAATGTATTTTTTTAAATTACTTTTTTATGCATGCTTGCTTTGTTATTGGAGTTATATGTGTGTGTGTGGGCTAGGGGAGAGGGAAGGAGGGGAGGGGTTTACATACTTCCAGGTGGAGGCTGAGGCAGGAGGTTTCTGTGGTTCTCCTCCCGCTCCAGACGGGGCAGGATGGGCTGGTGGGGGTGCTGGCGGTGGTTGGGGTGCTGGCGGTGGTTGGGGTGGACAGATTGGCGTGGTGGCTTCACAGGCTTTAAAACTAGCGAGGCACACACACACCACACACACGCACACACACGCACACACACACACACACACACACACACACACACACACACACACACACACACACACAGTGTTGTCAACAGGTGGTTCTGTTTGTTTAAGTCCTAAGAATTATTTTAAAGCCCCTTATTTTGTAAGGTTTAAACAATTGTGACTACAAAACAAGAAGACACATAAGACACCGTTTTGAGACAAATTGATGCATTGAACTGGTTAGAATAATATGTTCTGGAAATATACATCAAACAAATATTTTAGACTTAAGTTGGAACGGCATGCCGTCATGCGTGATTATGTACTGTATATGAAATCAGACAGCAGGGTCGGAAATGCTTATTTTGTTTTGTATATCGGCTTAAGATTATCTTATTTCCTCCCCAGCAACAACGTGACCAGACTAAGCGACTGGAAAGTTACCCTCGTTACCCAACAAAACTAATTAACGCAGTATTTGTGGCAACATCAGGCATCAGATTGTGTTTGGCACGAATCCATCGGTTGGAAAAATGTTTCCAGAGCAGCTACTCAGATTTATTTAAGTCCTCCTACTGCATGCAGATTTCCATGTGAATGTGAGTGTTAAAGGAGGTATTCAAAACATGTGTACTGCAGGCGCATCATGACAGAGAAACAGTGACCTAAAGACAGACAGGGCATCCACTCTTTGTGCCTGATTGGCTTTCTGTGTGATGTGCATTGTTCTGCTGTTAGTTTGCTGCACATGTTAACTCCTTATTATACATGCATGACAGGAAACACCTGTGAGGGTGTGCAGGGATTTCACTACGATTAATATAAGTTAGTGTCGGGCCGTGGATTTGGTACCAGCGCAGGCTGTTTAGTTTAAGAGCGAGACAGGAGCTGGTCAATAAGAAAATAAGCTAATAGGGAAAAATAATTATATTACATATAGTGTATTTGTGAAAACAATTATATTATAAAATAGATATTACTCTTAAATATATTTAAAAATTAAAAAAATAAAATAATTATAAAATAGCTATAACTTTGTGATTCTGTTTAGGCCAGCAGAGAAGGCTTAGCAGGCCTTGACGGCCCGCCACTGACATAAGTGTGTTTGGAACTAATCTGCAAGCCAACATCTGCTGTACAGACGATAGAACAGACAGGAGTTCCAGCTGAAATCTAAATTGAGCCATCTTCTACTGAGCCGTGTCAGCTGTCTATTAAAGGTTGAAAAAAATGCCGAAAGTTACTTTTAAAATATATTTTAGTCAGCCTGATTTCAAACTACTGATGAAAACAGAGAGTTAAGATCTGACTTGCTGTTTAAAGAATCCAAAGGTCCAGTGCAGTTGTACTGATACATCAGTTTAGCCAGATTATCAAAACGATTTTTTAAGAGGTAAAACTCGAGTGAATTCGCCGGTAAGAACTATGGCAAGAAGAGTGGGTCAAAGTTGTCCTCAGATTTACTCACCTGGTGAGTAAGGTGATACAATACAACTACAGTCTGTTAGTTCTTCCCAACGTCAATGGAAGTTAACATGAAGATAAAAAGAAAATCTATAAAGTTTATGATTTTAGGGGGTTAGGTATTCCTTTAAACTCAAGCTTTTCTCTACTGTATGAATGTATTTCAGGGGATTAAATGAAACTGAGGCAGGACTTACACCAGTGGGGTCGGGTGGTAATAGGGGGAGGCCTGGTGGTGGTGGTGGTGGTGGTAAGTTGATCCCAAGGAAGGTAGTTGTCAGTGTGATGAGCTTGACGCAGTGGACTCCTCCTTCCATGGTGGAGGGCGTATTGGCCTGGCGGTAGCCAGTACTCATACTCGATACCTGGGTTTTTGTCCGTCGCCAGCACCTACACACAAGGATGGCACGGAAACATCAAGACTAGGGTTGGGTATCGTTTGGTGTTTTTTCTGATACCTTTAAAACGATACCGGTGCCTGAACGGTGCCTGAACCGATACTTTTTTATTACCAAGGCGCTATTTTAATAAAGTATTAACACTAAAAATATGCTAAATCCTATCGTACTGGTACCGTGCTACCTTTTTAGTATCGGTAAACCGTGCAATATTACAGATTAGTGTAAAGAAAAAGTATTTAAATTGGCAAGGCACCGAAAAAAAGCACTGAAATCTCCATTGTGTTTCGGTCCGGGAGGTACCGCATGTCTTGGTACCTACCCTAATCAAGACTGGCCTGGAAAGGTTTTGAATCTCAAGGTGTTCATCTGCTTTTATATTCCACTTCAAAGTGCAGCATTCAAGGTTTGTGTAATAGTTTTCAATGAGAGTGAAGCCTTTTGCACAAGTGTCCTGAATGTCTTGAGTAAAAAAAATTAACTTATAGTTGAAAGGCTTCACTGGGAATCAACACCGACGCCTTGCTGCTGGAGATCCAGGACGTATTGCTAGACCTGATGGAGGGAAGGGGGCATGGGACAACCAGAACCAGGACTGAGAGGGGCAGACTGTCAGACCCTGCTGCAGAGAAATAAGAGGTTTTCTAAAGGTGCTCAGAGACACTAACACTTTAGTAGACAAAGGGAGCCAGAATCAACAGTACAGTTTCTTGTAGTAACTTTGCTGTTGTCCGGTCTAAAGTGTTTCTGTGCTCACTGGAACCATTTGGGAAGACTGGTTGGAGATGTAATGTGTCCTCATACCCTTGGGATTCTTAGGATCCCAAGGGTATGATCAACTAAACGAAAAGGCATGGCGACTGAATGCACAACACATTTTCCTCATGCTTTACAAAGCCTGTGATAAAGGCCGTCTTGACCCAAGGGTTAACCCTTAAACCTGACATTTAAATGTACAAGAGTACGAAGACAATAAATCAGAGCACCATTAAGAAGTCACAAGTGCTTTTGCATTCATTATCGCTAAGGCGTATAACTTTCCAAAGGAGACAAACAGTCCACAGTGTTCAGAGGACACTTACAACCACCATCAACCAAAAAGAGACTATAACAACAGTGTTCTTACAGTATCTAAGAGGAAGCAATAATTAACAGCTGTTTGGTAGCTCAGCCAGGTCTGTTACGAAATACCTGCAAACGGTTTGAATGGAAACAATTAAATATGGATTCGAACCTCATGTTTTTTTTACCTCGTGAAATGCTTACCGATAACCAGAGTAAGTACAATTTAAGTGCAATCTAAGGAACTTGATCTTTTTCTGGTTAAGGTGCCAATAAAGTAGGCTTCTTTTAGTATGAAATGCTTTTTGTTTTTATGCAAACAAAGCTTTACAATGTTCAAAAACAATAACATAAAGCTGTTAAACCTCAAGAGATTTGACACTCCTGAGAACCAGAGAATGACCAAGCTGTCCTGCATCAGTATCCTTACCATTAAATGGAGGTCTTCCTTGGTCGGTCCTGGTACCTCAAAGCTCTCCCAAGTGTCTGCCGAGCGCCGGTACAGCAGCTTTGTCCCAGCCACATTGTACTCGCCCGGAATGCTGATCTTCCAGTTACCGTTGATCACAAACTGGGAGCGACCGTTCTGGAGGGCTGGACGAGGGGTGAAGGGAAGTTTGGTGTCAATCATAAGTGATAAGTAAGTCAAATAATTCTAATTAAACCTGCACTAAGCCCTTCCCCCCATTGCTAATCAATCAAGCTACCATGGAGCCCTGCACAGTCACTAACTGGATAATGCTTTGCTCTGATTGGCCAGTCTGTCAGAATCAGAATCAGCTTTAATGGCCATGTACATTCTCACATATATGGATTCTGCGCTTCGTACTTCTTTTCAAGCTAGATATGAAGGATAAATATAAAGAGAGACCAGAAAAATAAGACATTAGGAAACAGTAAACAGTAGTCCAGAAAGTACAGCCTCTGCTGGGCCTTTTTGCGAATGGTTCACCTGCCGCGTCCTGTCTGTCAGGAAGTGTGTTACCCACTGACAGGTGGGGGCTGGTACAGTGATCTGGGAGAGTTTGTGTTGCAGTGCCTCCGGGATGATGGTGTTGAATGCAGAGCTGAAGTCCACAAACAGAACCCTTGTCTATGTTCCTGAGGAGTCGAGGTGTTGCAGCATATGGTGCAGTCCCATATTGATTGCATCATCCACCGACTTATTTGCTCAGTAAGCAAACTGCAGGGGGTCTAGCAGGGGCCCTGTGATGTCCTTCAGATGGGTCAACACCAGTCTCTCAAAGTATTTCATGACCACAGACGTCAGGGCGACGGATCTGTAGTCATTTAATCCTGTGATGGAGGATTTCTTGGGGACTGGGATGATAATGGAGCGCTTGAAGCAAGAGGGCACTTCACACAGCTCCAGTGAACGATTGCAGATCAGCGTGAAGATGGGGGCCAGCTGGTCAGCACAGACTTTCAGGCAGGAGGGGGACACACCGTCTGGGCCCGAAGCCTTCCTGATCTTCTGTCTGTGGAAGAGCCAACTCACATCCTCTTCGTAGATCCTCAGTGCCGGAGGGGGGTTGGGTGGAAGAGGTGAGGAGGAGGCAGAGAGTGGAGGTGGTGAAGGTGGTCGTTTGATGATGGGGTGGATGGGCGGGGTGGAAATGGGCTCATCAAACCTGCAGTAGAACCCATCGTCGGCCAGTTGGTGATTGTCCTCAGTTGGGGGGAATGGTCTCTTGTAGTTGGTGAGTACTTCCAGGCCTCTCCAAACTGACGAAGGGTCATTGGCTGAAAACTTTTTTTCCAGCTTTTCAGTGTTCTTAAGCCTAGTTTATGCTTCTGCATCAGGTCGACGGCCACCCCTACGCTGTAGCTTGACGCCCACCTCCCAAAAATCCTAACTATGTGTCGCATTGACGCGGACCGCAAGTGCTGTGATTGGTCCGCTCAGAACGTAATTTCCGGCAGTTGCTTTTTTTAGTGGTCGTACAGACAGCCTCCGCAAACATCTTCTCTGTCGCCTGTCCTTCAACATTTGCAATATAAACATTTGCTCTTCAATATTGATGAGCTCTGACTCTATAACCCCTTAAACCACACAGCCACAACCCCCTGGCGGCATGGTGATGAATTGCAGAGCAACCCGGTCCCTGGACGCAGAACTTCGAATGCTCAACGAAGGCGTCACGTCGACGGCGTAGTTACGGCGTCGACTTGACGCAGAAGCACAAACTAGGCTTTAGCTACTCTGATCTCCCTCATCAATGTGTTCCTGGCCTGGTTGTACAGAATCCTGTCCCTCATACTGTAAGCCTCCTCTTTGGCCCGACGAAGCTGCCTGAGTCTTGCAGTGAACCATGGTTTATTGTTGTTGAATGTGCGGAAGGTTTTAAGGCTGATTTATACTCAGTTTTTACGCAGAGACGTAAGCACGCAAGACACGCATGGCCGACCTTGCGTGGTCAAATCGGCCATTTTGCGTGCTTGCGTGCGTCACCCCAAATTTCTGACTATCCGTCAAAGCTACGCGAGCCGTACGCAGCCCGGAATTCTGTGATTGGTCCTCTAACCATATCCTTTCTGAGACTCTCATTTCCGGTTTCATAGCATAATACCGCTGTTTTTAAAAGCCGTAGCAGAAACACGAACAATGGATCCCGTTGAAGAACGTTTGGCTGAAGAGGTCCTCAAATATGAGCATTTATATAACCTGTCTGACGGAATATAAGGACACGCAGATGGACGTGAATTCCTGGAGGGAGATATCTGTGAACGTCGGTGTGCAGCTCGACTCTTAAACGGTCGTTGCGCCACCTACTGTTCTGGCGTATGGAAAACGCAGGGGAACTAAAAATCTAAACGATTCTGTCAATCTGACTACGTGGTCAGCCATAGTTGTAGTTGCAGACGTATAATTCAGCCTTTAGTCTGCACACACATGTCTTTGCAAAAGTTGATATATGATGTCACAGTGTCAGTGAGCTCATCCAGGTCTTTAGCAGCAGCCTCGAAAACACTCCAATCAGTGGAGGCAAAGTAGGACTGTAGCTCCAGCTTGTGGTTCATCTCTTCTTCGTCATTGATGGGTGGGACTTAGCAAAGGGTTAATTATCTCTCCATATCAGAAGGACTTATTGAGGTAAAGGCAGGTAGTTGCAGGCAGAAATATGCCACCTGGCAGCTATCGCTCCTCAGTGGTGAAAGAAGGATTTTCCACGATATAAAATGGAAACAATACCTTCACCTGCCTTGCCTCCGTGGTCAGATAAAAGGCTTACGAGCATCCCATTTTCAGGATCACAGTATGAGCCAGTTCGGCGGGGGCTGTTTTATTTTGGTCCCATAAACAAGGATGAGAATAGATGTCCTTGGTTATTATGCTTGCCTGGAAAAGTCCCACAGTGGGACCAGAGACAGCTGGGACTGCTGAGCCTCTCTGTCTCCGGGGAGTGGAAGTTACTGCAAGTGTAGAAGCTTACTGTCTGATTCACATTGCAGCCTTGAAGCCAATGACGCAGAGTGCAGAAAGCTGAAACTTATAAACAGCTGGCCAGGTGTGTGACGGGCTGTGTCTTACCGAGATAGTTCCGACTATTATCAGTGACTCGGATGTAAGTGGCTCCAGCTGGTATCATGGCCACTTCGTTGTATCCAAAAGGGCCGCCTGGAAAACAGAGACGCTCAGTTAGAGGGCTGGTTTTAATAGGAGTTTCCCCTTCTTTCTTTCTTTTTATGTTAACTACTTCACATGATTAAAGGAAACGTCCATTTGTTTTATTACAACCTGGGGACAAACGTGCTGCACTGAAAACAGCTTTACATGCAAAGTGAGGCCAAGAGGAGAAAAAAGTCACAGATGGTTATTTAAAGTTGTTTTAATCTAAACGAAGGAAGAACATTTAAAGTTAGTGTCACACAATCACTTCAAACCGTCTGTTGCTTTGCCAATGTGTGCTATGTGTGCCATCAGAATGTTTGGAGAGTCATCTGATAAATATGTTCTGGTCAAAAAAGCGGCTGTAAAATTGTAAATGAACACATTCGATTTCCTGTACATTATTCACAATAAAAGTTTATTTAACAAAGAGCCGCTAATTTGGTAATAAATTATCAAAGTGACCAATTATGTAGTTGTTTGAAAGAGGAAAAAAAAGTCCCTGTTTTTATTTTGAAGCGGAAAGTCAGGAAATGTTTATTATGCACCTTAAAAGTCTTTCGTTGTATCATAGCAAAATCAGGAAATATGGGGTGTTCAGTGTTATGCTAATTAATACGTTTTTTTTATGTGGGTCTCTGCAAGAAAAAAGCAATGACGACAGATGATAATGAAAATAGTGTTCATGTCAACGTCACAGCAACGTCAGCTTTAAGACGTGAAGCATAGACTTCTGTACAACCAGAGGAGTCGCCCCTTGTGGTAGTAGAGAGAATGCAGCTTTAACACATGAAGCATAGACTTCTATTACTGCTCCGATATCACAGTTCGGTGGTAAATAGAAGGCTGCGGGCCGTCACTTTGTGCTGTGCACTTTAATAGTTAATCTCTGCACAGCACACTAAAGCATTAATCAGTCACTCATATTTAATCACTAACCGATCAAATAATTGTGTTCCTTTGAAGAGATCTTACCAAACATTGACACTGGGTCTTGTACTCCATCCATCCACTTTCCGCCGCTTATCCGGGGTCGGGTCGCGGTGGCAGCACACCCAGCAGACCGACCCAGGCTTCCCTCTCACCCGCAACATTTTCCAGCTCGTTCTGGGGGACCCCGAGACGTTCCCAGGCCAGCCGGGAGATATAATCCCTCCAGCGTGTCCTGGGTCTTCCCCGGGGCCTCTTCCCAGTTGGGCGTGCCTGGAAAACCTCTAATGGGAGGTGTCCAGGAGGCATCCGGATTAGATGCCCGAACCACCTCAGCTGACTCCTTTCGATACGAAGGAGTAGCAGCTCGACTCCAAGCTCCCTCCTGATGTCCGAGCTCCTTACCCTATCTCTAAGGCTGAGCCCGGCCACCCTCCGGAGGAAGCTCATTTCGGCCGCTTGTATCCGCGACCTCGTTCTTTCGGTCACGACCCAGAGTTCGTGACCATAGTAGGTGAGGGTTGGAACGTAGACCGACCAGTAAATGGAGAGCTTCGCCTTCCGACTCAGCTCCCTCTTCACCAAGACGGACCGGTACAGCGCCTGTTTTACTGCTGCAGCCGCACCGATCCGCCTGTCGATCTCCCGCTCCGCCTTACCCTCACTTGTGAACAAGACCCCGAGGTACTTGAACTCCTTCGCTTGGGGGAGGCATGTTGTCCCCACCTGGAGGGAGCAATCCACCGGTTTCCGGCAGAGAACCATGGCCTCGGATTTGGAGGCGTTACTCTCATCCCTGCTGCTTCACACTCGGCTGCAAAACACCCCATCGAATGCTGGAGGTCACGGTCCGAGGAAGCAAACAGGACCACGTCATCTGCAAACAGCAGAGAGGCGATCCCGAGGCCCCCGAACCGGATTTCCTCCGCCCCCCGGCTGTGCCTAGAAATCCTGTCCATGAAAATCACAAACAGGACCGGTGATAAAGGGCAGCCCTGGTGAAGGCCAACACTCACCGGCAACGTGTCTGACTTAATACCGAGGAAACGGACACAGCTCCTACTGCAGGCGTACAGAGACCGGATAGCCCGTGCCAACGGATCCGGCACCCCATACTCCCGCAGCACCCCCCACAAACCCTCCCGAGGGACTCGGTCAAAAGCCTTCTCCAAGTCCACAAAGCACATGTAGACTGGTTGGGCAAACTCCCAAGACCCCTCCAGTAGTCCAGCAAGGGTAAAGAGCTGGTCCACTGGTCCACTGTTCCACGACCGGGACGGAATCTGCACTGCTCCTCTTGAATCCGAGGTTCGACAAGCGGTCGGAGTCTCCTTTCCAGCACCCTGGCATAAGCTTTTCCCGGGAGGCTGAGCAGTGTGATACCACGATAGTTCGAGCAGACTCCCCGGTCCCCCTTCTTGAAGATGGGAACCACCACCCCGGTCTGCCAGTCCATGGGCACTGTTCCCGACCCCCATGCGACACCGAAAAGGCGTGTCAGCCAAGACAGCCCAGCAATGTCCAGCGCTTTCAGCATCTCAGGGCGGATTTCATTCACCCCCCCGGCGCCTTGCCACCAAGGAGCTCTTTAACTACCTTAGTGACCTCTGCCAGGGATATGGGTGCACCCACCCCAAGGTCTTCAAGCGCTGCCCTCTCCCCAGGGGACATGTTGGCCGGGTTTAGGAGTTCCTCAAAGTGTCCTTTCCACCGTCCGACGATGTCCCCAGTCCGAGTCAGCAGTTCCCCTCCCCCGCTGAGAACAGCCTGGGGTAGGCCCTGCTTTCCCTTTCTGATCCGCCGGATGGTTTGCCAGAACCTCTTTGATGACAACCAAAAGTCCTTCTCCATGGCCTCCCCAAACTCTTCCCATACCCGAGTTTTAGCATCCGCTACCGCCGCAGCTGCAGCCCTCTTGGCCTGCCGGTACCCGTCAGCTGATTCAGGAGACCCATGGGCCAACCAGGCCCGAAAGGCCTCCTTCTTCAGCTTGATGGCTTCCCTCACTACCGGTGTCCACTACCGGGTTCTCGGGTTACCGCTGCGACAGGCACCGACGACCTTCCGACCACAACTCCTTCCACAATAGAGCTTCCACAATAGAGGCTTTGAACAAGGTCCACTCGGATTCCATGTCCCCAACCTCCCTTAGGATGCGTGAAAAGTTCTTCCGGAGGTGGGAGTTGAAGACCTTCCGGACAGGATCCTCAGCCAGACGTTCCCAGTTCACCCTCACAACACGTTTGGGCTTGCCAGGTCTTTCCTGCCGTCTCCCCCGCCATCTGATCCAACTCACCACCAAGTGGTGATCAGTTGACAGCTCTGCTCCTCTCTTCACCCGAGTGTCCAAGACATACGGCCGCAGATCAGATGATACGATTGCAAAGTCGATTATTGATCTTTGGCCTAAGATGTTCTGGTACCAAGTACACTTATGAACCACCTTATGCTCGAACATGGTGTTTGTGATGGCCGAACCGTGGCTAGCACAGAAGTCCAACAACAGAACACCATTCGGGTTCAGATCAAGCAAGCCGTTCCTCCCAATCACCCCCCGCCAAGTTTCACTGTCATTACCCACGTGACAGTTGAAGTCTCCCAGGAGAACTATAGAGTCGGCAGGAGGCGCCCTCTCCAGGACCCCTCCAACCGACTCCAAGATACCGGATACTGATGCCGGATACTCTGAGCTGCTGTTCGGTGCATAAGCACAAACAACAGTAAGAGCCTTACTCCCCGCAACTCGGAGGCGCAGGGAGGCGACCCTCTCGCTCACTGTTAAAAACTCCAACATAGCGGCGCTCAGCCGGGGGCTCGTGAGTATCCCCACTCCCGCCCGGCGCCTCTCACACTGGGCAACTCCAGAAAAGGACAAAGTCCAACCCTTCTCCAGGAGCTTGGTTCCAGAGCCCTTGCTGTGCGTGGAGGTGTGCCCAACTATATCTAGCTGGTACCGCTCCACCTCCTGCACTAGCTCCATCTCTTTCCCCGCTAGCGAGGTGACGTTTCACGTCCCTAGAGCTAGTCCATGCTGCCGGCGATCGGCTCGCCCAGGTCTTCTGCCTGGCCTGCCGCCCGGTCTGCACTGCACCCGACCCCGATGATCCTCTCCGCGGGTGGTGAGTCGACCGGACCCCATGGGCGAAGGCCCGGCCACCAGACGCTCGCCGACGAGCTCGCCTCCCGGGTCTGGCTCCGGGAGGGTGCCCCGGTTTCCCTTGTCCGGGCGAGGTGACTAAACTCGTCGTGCTGCTCTCCATCAGGGTTTTTTGAACCGCTCTCAGTCTGGGCTCTCCCCAGAGACCTGTTTGCCTTGGGAGACCCTACCAAGGGCTGACGCCCTGGACAACATTGCTCCCAGGATCACTGAGCCACTCAAACTCCTCCACCACGTTAAGGTGGCGATTCGCGGAGGAGCCTTGTACTGTAACGCTGTTACCCACTGAACCCAGAATCATCCATCAGAGAGGGATATTCCTCCTCTCCCCCACTATGGGATGGACCTTTGCGGAGGGTACTTTGGTTGCCCCCTGGATACCAGTCTCCGAGAAGAACTATGCACAAGGTTCATATGCGGGGCCTAGAGGCGACATGAAGATGTAGCGCTGCCATTGAGGAAGTGTCAGAGTTGGCTGCTGGCGCCTAACGTTGTGAGGAGCGTTTTCTTTATTTTTTCTGAACATCAATTCTCCCTTCATTGGGAAAAGCAGCTGTAGGAGAGAGAAATCACCCAAGGTCTGTGGAGTCGCCCAAACAAAGCAACCTTTATCAGCCCGTTTGCCTTTTTGCAGGAGTCAGAGTCATTATGGAGGTCGAAAGCAGTGCGGTGTGTGAACTCGGGCTTTCTGTTCTCTGTGTGTGTGTGTGTTTGTGTGTGTGCGTGTGTGTGTGTGTGTGTTTGTGTGTGTGTGTGTGTGTGTGTGTGTGTGTGTGTATGTGTATGTATGTGTGTGTGTGTTAAAGCCATCAACTGTATATAAGTGGTGGATGTAGTCATCGTAATTACACCCATTGGTTTATGGACGGATGTTTTTTATGTGTTTTGTGAGAGAAGCCTAGAGTTTGGCGATTTCGCCGTTGCCATGTCTTTTTGTTGTTGCAACCAGTAAACAGGAAGGGACTATATTTGGATATTGGAATCGTGAAGTAGCGACACCATATATGTCTCCTTGTAGCCCCGCCCTAAAGTCTGTTTAAATTTATAATTTACAAAATGAACATAAGACTGTATTGAAGAAGACATGAACTGTTTACAATGTTTACTGAGGGAATAAATCAAGAGAGAAGTAGTCATTTTCTATAAACTTTTTTACAACCAGAGTAGTCGCCCCCTTGTGGCCAGGAGAGAGCGTTCAGCTTTAACACATGAAGCATAGACTTCTATACAACCAGAGAAATCGTCCCCTGGTAGTCAGGAGAGAGAATGCAGCTTTAAGACATGAAGCATAGACTTCTATACAACCAGAGGAGTCGCCTCTGGCGGCCAGAAGAGAAAATTCAAGTTTTACAACACTTCTGCATCAGCTTCACTTGGAAGAACCAAAGGTTGCCGCCTGGTTCAAACTCCCACTTTTATTAAATTCTTAATACATATTCATTGATGATCGGCAACTAGTTTTGACGGCAAAAAAGGGATCTATAATAGTTCTACTCCCTTTTTTTAAATCTTCTGATCAGTAACAAATAGTAATTGGACCCGTACTTCCATAGCGCTTTTCTAGTCTTCGGACCACTCAAAGCGCTTTAAAATTATATGACATTATTCACTCATTCCCGCACTGATGAGAGGAGCTACCATGTAAGGTGCCACATTAGTATTATCAACCATTTATACATCATAGGCGCAGCTACGGGAGCAATTTAGGGTTAGGTGTCTTGCTCAAGGACACATCAACCGGGAATCGAACCACCAATCCTTTGAATGAAGGACGACCCTGCTCACCACTGAGCCACATTCGTCAACAAGTCCTGTGATTTTTTGCATCGTCTCATATGAAACATTTCTAAATCCAAATCCAAAAGGAAGAACGCAACGATGGAGCAGCCTGAAGATGAAGTTCACATGGATGTGTTCCTCCAACTTCCGAACACTAAACAGTTATTTTTATTTGGTCTGAAACAATAGAGCTGATGTTTCTTTGTTGTTGCATCATGTAGTTTGTTTTGTTTTTGTTTTTCACTTCAAACTGAAAGTCACATGGACTCAGTTGCAGGTCAAGTATTTTCATTGATTAAATCTTCCCCCCCACCCCGACATGTTTGACGTGAGCACTCAGTACCAATGAAGGTAGAAAACATTTTGCTGGCATCGAGCCAACAGTGTGAACTCTGTGTTCTTCCTGAAAATCTTAACGACTGTAAATTTGGAGGACATGTTGTGAAGCTGGATTCCTTCCTGGACGGCAGCCAACAGGTCTTATTTGTCAAAAAAAACGGTTACCATGGTTAGACTCTCCCGCCGCCAGAGAGCAACGGCCTCTCGGCTGAATTTGAAGAACTAATAACGTCATGGAAACATCCCCCGGACTGGTCTGCGTCTAAAGCTACTCAGTTGACTCCTGATGGAGATAATATGATCCTACCTGCCTCCAGACCTTCTAATAATAGGATATTATATAATAACATGATCCTACCTGCCTCCAGACCGCTGCTCTGGTACACGCTCTTGTGGTGCAGGCAGGTGGTGTTCAGTCCTCCACACACCATGCAGGCATCCTCCTGCTGCTGGGAGCCCAAGATGGAGTCACAGCCGGGCTTCTGCATGACACACACACACACACACACACACACACACACACACACACACACACACACACACACACACACACACACACACACACACACACACACACATATATGTTCATGGAAACAGTTTGATCTGGTTGGTTGCTCTGCTTAAATTTGTTTCTCTGACAGCATGTTGACTTTGTGCACATTTCTCAGCGAGAGCCGTGGCAACTTCCAAACTTTCTTTTTTTCTTCTTTTTTTTCAGTCTCTGCCGTGCAATCACCTCAAAACATTCTGCCGTAATTCAACTCTGTCCTCCTCTTATTTGCTTCTCCCGTAATTTTCTCCTGCTCCCAAATATTTACTGAAGGGCCTCGAGAGGAGGACGTCTTTTCTGTAAACGTTAAAAAGCCAAAGCAAAGAGCATGGAGGAAGAGCTCCATGCTTTATGGCGCGTGGAGAGCGCTCCAGCGGCATGTATTGCAGGGGCCGCTTTTCTTCCCCCACCTCCGTCCCCTGCGCTCTGTAAAGCAATCAACCGGGAGTGTCCCGAGGCGAGAGAGCAACAATCCAGATCTATAGGGAAGCTACAATCAGCCCCCTGAGCTCCTTGAAAAACACACACCATGTGTGCACAACAGGAAATGAATCCTCGGTGTGATTAATTTTTTTCAACTTTGCCCAGCCCTAATATATATATATATATATATATATATATATATATATATATATATATATATATATATATATATATATATATATATATATATATATATATGTAAGCACAGATATATATACATATATATATATATATATATATATATATATATATATATATATATATATATATATATATATATACATATTATATATACTATATATACATAAACAAATTAAATATGTATATACATACAGTGTATTCAGAGATGAAATTAAATGTGAACGGAAATTAAATTAATCGCATTATGCTCCAAATTTAACAATGACAATGAACTTTCAACTTTGCCCAGCCCTAACAGTAGTAAGGGTCCCTGTGAGGGACAAACCACTCCTTCTTTGGTCAGTTTTTCTTCCTCAATGAGAAAAGTCCAGTCTGTGTTGTCTTGAACAAGTGCACTGAACATCTTGTGATGTGAGAAAAGTTCTCCTCTTTGAGAGAAGAGTAAAGATCCAGAAGTGATGCTGCTGTAAAGTTCCCTGCATAGTGGATCAGACCGCGGGGTCAGGAGCTTTGCGCATGCGCGATTACCTTTTAATCTGGACGCAGAATTTGCGGGTACTTGTAGTGTATTTGCCCGCCTGTGAGCGCGTGTGAAGCGACTCGCGGCAGCACCGCTGCTTGTTGAGAACAGAGGCTATAGAACAATATGTGCTTTACGTCAGACTCACTTCGTTACGCTGCCTGTCGCGAGGCTGCGGTAGCGCGCGCGCATCAACATGAATCGCCTTTAAAGTGAAAGCGGTGCCGCTGTAATGCGTTCATGGCGTTTATCTTATTTATTTATTTTTCATGTTTGATTGACCTCATGCGGGCAGGACTGGGAGAGCTCCGGAGTGATTTAAAGCGATAAACCCCTCCCAATGAAAAAAAAACATGCAGTTAACACATGATCAAATAGTTAACTCCATTAAAGGATTACCAGATTAATTTTGCGTTAACGCGTTATCGTGCCCAGCTCAGCCCTGCCATCCTTGCTCTTCTTTTATTACTTATTTTGTGTGTTTAGTTTATTCCATTGATGTTGATGTCTGTAAATGTGGGATGCTACTTTGACAACAAAAAAATCCCCTTGGGGATTAATAAAGTACATATCTATCTATCTATCTATGTATTTTATGCTGTAATTGTTTTTTAAAAATACACTGCATGTATTATAATTAATGTCTGTTCCTCATGGCTTGCTGCCTGCTGGCTCTTTAGGCCAGGGAGCAGGCACTTGTCTAGAAAGCAGCTGTAACTCTCTATCCAATCAGATCTTACCTAGGTCTAGAGACAGATTTACCTCTGTCTCTCTCTTTCTTATTTCTCTCTTCTCTCTCTCCACGGTTAAACAGTGACAGCCTGTGGCCTTGCGCTGTGTAATCCTTGCGCTGTGTAATCCCTGCAGCGTATGATTCCTGCACAGTGCACACACACTATATATGTATGCACCCAGTCAAGTTGGTTGCACTACTTTATCTTGCAGAAAAAGAATACTTTAACTTGTAGAAGCAGAAGAAGAAGCTGTAGCTGGAGACTTTTCCTGTGAACTCTGGCGGTGCAGCTCACCCTGCTTGTGAAACATGCGTGATGGAAACTGGAAAGCAGATCTGCTTGGCTCGCTGTTCGCCCCTCCCCACCTTCATGCTTGTGGTGGTGCCGTGTGGCAGAGATATGAGACTTTAACCCTTTTAGTACGGCGCCTGTCGCTGGCGACAGAAAGTAACATGCAAATAGGTTGCAAAAATAATTTGACCGTAACTCCGCGCCGCAATCAGCTATTAAGCAGCACAGCAGGCATAGTGACATAATCCACGGCCTGCCACTGATACATATATATATATATATATATATATATATATATATATATATATATATATATATATGTATATATATATATATATATATATATATATATATATATATATATATATCAACAGGCAACAGGGAAATAGAGTCATTTATATAAACTTCTATACAACCAGAGGAGTCGCTCCCTGGTGGTAAGGAGAGAGAAAGCAGCTTTAACACATGAAGCATATACTTCTATACAACCAGAGGAGTCACCCCCTGGTGGTCAAGAGAGAGAATGCAAGTTTTAAGAGACTTCTGGATCAGCTTCACTTGGAAGAACTGGAGGTTGCCGCCTGGTTGAAGCTCCCGCTTTTATTCAATTGTTAATATAGATTCATTGATGATCGACAACCGGTATCGAAGGCAAAAAAAACTGGAACGCAACATCTATGAAGGCTATATATTCTCCTTTTTTTTCAATCTTCTGATCTGATCCGTCATTCTACCCTGATTTTTTAAAATTGTCCACTAAGAAATGTTAATTGGCACACACATTCAGTGCTGTTTCCACTCACCAGGCAGCGCCCGTTGACGCACAGCGTGTCGGGCTCCTTGTCGCATGGTGTGCCGTCGAGCACGCGGCCAAAGTTGTAGTAGAAGTTGTGACCCAGCGCCAGACAGCTCAGCTCACAGGGGTCAGAGCCTTGCAGGAAGAGATCTTCATTCAGTGACTCATTCGCTTATTATGAGAGGAAAAATAGGCGAGGCAAACGAGAGGAGACAGATGTCATACAGAAGACTCATAACTCTCATCGCGTGTGCAGCCAGCAGGCCTTTGCAGGCAAAGCATGAAGGTTTACCACATGACCGCCACCTGCACAGGAACTAGTTAAACCATCAGACCGCTGTGTGAGTGTTTATTCTTTTAATGTAAATGTAAATATTTATTAACCTTTATATGTATTATATGTGCTGAAAATTATTCTACCTGAATTCTTTGTGTATTCTGTGTGTTTCATCAATAATTTAAAAAAGCCTTTTCGTCAAACGCAATAGTGATCCCTAATAAAACACTTAACTACAATTTCTTCTATTTTGTAAGGATTCAGCTTAACATATTATCTTTATTTTCTTTTTATCTGGCTTTGATAATCTTATTTGATTGTAATTGCATGTTTTCTGTTTGTGTGCTTAATGTTGGAAGCTTACTACAAAGTTTTCTTTAAAAGAAATGTAAAACTCTTTATCAGACAACCAAATCTGTAACATCTGGCTGCTATTATTAATAGAGATGACAAATTATTGTGATTTAAATTAGGACTCGACACGTTAACGTGTTATAAATGTGTTAAGGCAGCAATCCATTAATGCCGACAATGATCGTATCATGCGTTAACAGCATGTTTTTTTTTAAGCCTTTGGAGGGGCTTAACCCTGCCCCACATAAGTAGTGCACTTGTAAATGCACATTTTTGTTTTAAATGAATTACGTTGATGAAAGCAAAGCTATTTGTAACCACTGCAAACTGAAATGATCTTATCACTGGAGTACTACAAGCCTGAATTATCTTAAAGGTGTTACACAGCATTGATGCAGCCAATTAGTGTCCTTAGAATCGTAACGAAGGATGGGGCCTCAAGACGCACCATTGTCAGAAGAATACACAAGTTGTATTAAAACTACCAAAGTTACGACGTTACAACGTGCACCAACTGCTGTTCTCTAGTGATGTGTCGTTCGTGAACGATAAGTTTATTTTGAACGAATCCTTACAAGGACTCGCGAGTAACGAGTCCTCCCAAAAAAAGATTTGTTCATTTTCTCGTGGTCGCGCATCGGAACTTGCTCAGCCAAGGAAACAGAAATGATTTGTTGAATGCAGGTCACGTGAAAAAGGATCCAAAGACTCATACAAAGACCGAGTCGAGAAATGAACAAATCATTTCTGTTTCCTCTACTGGTACTCAGCCTATTCAGGTCACGTGGAAAAGGATCCAAAGACTCGTATCTGGCAGATGAACGAATCATTGATCTGAAGGCTCGTTTGGCAAAAAAACGAAACGTTGATCCAAAGACACGGTCAGAAGGTGAAGGATTTGTTCATCTTCCGGAAATGGATCTTTGGATCATTTTTTACGTGACCAGCATGGGCTCAGAAGAGGAAACAGAAAGGATCTGTTTACCTCGTTCACTTTCGCGTGGCTAAGTTTAAGACGTGAATGATATTCGTAATAATTACAGGTTTTGTTATTTTACATGTGTTGTACTTTACTTACAGCTCAGTAAATGTTTGCTGTGATAAATCCCCAGAAATGAACGAATGACTCAAAAAAAAGATTTGTTCATTTTACTGAACGAGATTCAAAGAACCAAGTCGGTAAAATGATCCGGTCTTCCCATCACTATTGTTCTGACTGAGACTACTGGACGTCGCTGTAACCACAGATATCTCGAATTTACAGTTTGTAGCGTACCCCTTCAACAGATGGTCTTGCACTTTGACTGATGGTTTTTAAATGTGTTTTATTTATTCCCAAACCAACGTAAGAACTTGTGCTTCTTCAGGGGAGTGCTAATACCATTACTTTCTCCATTCAAAACTTAAATGTAAAGACCATACATTAAACGGCGCCCTATGCAACTTCCGTTTTGTGTCTTCACTGACCTCCGTGAAAGGTGGTCCACCTGAAGGAGTTTCCAGCCATCAATGGCCTGTCATTGAAGGCTGCACACTGCATCTCTCTGAAATCCTCCGAGCTGGGGGGGCACTCCTGCACACACACGCATGCACGCGCGCGCGCACACACACACACACACAGACACACACACACACACACACACACACACAAACAGAAAATGTCCACACACACAATGGTTAAGAGTTGCGTTGCCAGGCAACAGAAGACAAATTCTCATAAGCCATGGTGCCAAAGCGGAGGCGGACATTCCCCAGGAACCACGGATCTCATTTCATTTAGTGTGTTACGAAACATTAAAAAGGGCAAAGAAACAGAGGGAAAAATGCCAAATGTGGATAAAATGGTGAACAGAGATAAAAACAAAGAGAGCTGAAGGAGAGAACTTCTTGTGAAGATCAGCCCAGAGAACTTTCCTTTAAAAGGGCAGTTACACACTTGTCTAATGAAGAATGTTACCCTCTATATTTTGTTGTAGTAGTGTATTCTTTATACTATGTATTTAAGCAAGTTCAATTTGTTTTCCCTGTCAATCCATTGTATTACACGTGACTTAATTTCCAAATTTATTTGCTTGGCTGTCCGCCGGCACCCACTGATGATACCACCTGAGGAGGCGCAACGGAAACAGGTCAGCGCTACATTACGCACTAGCTAGCAGCACGAGCTAACTAGCAGCGCAAGATAACACAAAATAAAAAGTGTTGTCAGCGCTAGCAGCAGCAGTTAGCTCCCCGACAACCACTGAAGGTAGCGGGACACACATTAACAGACACACACACAAACACACAAATTATCTTGCGTTTATTCTTTTTTTTAATGATGTAACTATGGCATTATAACTGTGCTATACGCAACAGCTTTGGTTTAGATCTCCCTCTTCTTCTGGTTCCATATCATATCAAACTTAATACTGCAGCACAACATTTGAAGACGTCGTCTTGGACTTTGACAACTGGGACAGACAACCTCTATTAACCCTGAAAGTAATTTGTGCTGAATCCAGAGATCATCCCAAAAACTGTATCTTCATGTTCAAAACTTCGTTCCATAAACTGCAGCGCAGAGATTCGCATCTGTTCAATGGAAATTGTGAGTTCATCACATCACACAAACCGCCGCACACGCAAACACGCACACACACACATACCTTCACATTCCTATATGACCCTGGAAGTGAGGACCGGGTGAATTAACTATGGAACTGAGGACCAACCTTTCTGCTACACTTAAAAATAAATGAATGTTACATTTGAGCACAAAGAGGCTGCCTGACTCCAGTTCCCACCTCAAATTCTTTAAAAAAAACTACAAATAAAAAAATAAAACAAATTGTATCAGTTCACTATCAGAGTGAGGACCGTTTCATAGAGGGCGCTGCTGGTGTCATTTTTTTTAATTATAGAATAGTTTACCTACCTTCTCTCTTTAGCCTGCAGTTATTATTTAGTATGTGATTATGAAATAATAAATAGGTATGTATGTTAAAAAAAAGAGTGACCATATTATGACTATTGATTAGACTGCTGCATAAAGGAACACACACGCACATACACACACACATACACACACACACACACACACACACATACACACACACACACACACACACACACAAACACATACGCTTGAGCATGCTCAAACATGCTGCAACCCATCAGTGGTGACTGGCTGTCCAAACACAACCCAGTCTGATACCCGACTACGGCGCGACTCGGATAAATCCCAGAGTTCAGTGCGAAGCAGTAAAGCGAAGACATGAGTTAATATGTCAGTGAAATTCCAAATCACACCCTGAAACACACACACACCTTCCAGAGCAAACATCCGCCATCGCTCTAAACCGTTTGCATCATGTTTTTTTTTTTCATGCAGCATGAAATGACCTTGGTGTTGCAGATCTTGTATTGTCTGGGATCTCCTGCACACGGGCCTCCCACCGGGTTCCTGTACACAAGAAAGAACACAAATTTATTGGACAAAGAAAACATACAGCAGGAAGGAGTTGGAAACTGTGTGTTTAAGTTTTTTTATTTTATTTACAAAGGATGCTGTTTCAACATACACTTTTTCAACTGTACAAACCACCCAAAAACATTAGTACATTATTTGTTAATACTATATTAGTTATCACTTTAAATGCATTTCAGGTTTAAAAAAAACTTTAAAAAAAAAGTACTTTGTACTTTTGTACTATAAAGTTATCATGTTCATGGGGAGAGTGTTTTTCCTGAAACCACAAGGTTCATCCCTGTTCCATAGTTTACATGTTGAAGTGTCCTTGAGCAAGACCCTGAAGCCCCAGTGCGTCACAGCAAGACATTAAGGCTTTACTTGCATATACACATTTTTTTCTGATAATTGGGAGCCAGTTTGGAAAGCTTTGCATCTTACTAATGCATTAATCTGCCCGTTCCTCTGTGTGAACCTGCAAGACGCAGAGGGCGTTTACCTGGTGATGCAGGTGCGCGTCCTCACTGAGGCCCCGCCCCCACAGCTGCGCGAACACACGGACCATCCGCTCCACACCGCCCACTCGTTTCTGAAGTGCAGTTGCCGGCGAGCGCGCGTCGGACGCCCCGATGAGGCCTCGACGGAGGGATGCCATGCAGAAACCCAGGACTGAGACACATAAAGACACACAAAACAGAGAGACACTTACATGTGGACATTGGAACACAAAGAGACACTGGGGAAGAGCAACATGTCCACTGGTGATCCAGACCCTGGATCCAGACCCAGACTTTTACTGGTAACAGAATATTGTTTTAAAGTGCAAGCAACTTTTACTTAAAGTTACTGAGGAACTCTTCATCAGAGCCACTGGGTCGGAAATCAGATGACATCATACAGGTTCACCAGAAGAGAACTCCAGTGGGGCCTCCAGCAGAGACCAGTCCACCGTGGACAGATCCAGATCCAGCAGAGACCTCCTCCTCTCTGGGAGCCGACGCCACACTGCTGGAGACCCAGGATGTATTGCTGGACCGGCTGGAGGGAAGGGGGCACAGGAGAACCAAAACCAGGACTGAAAGATGCAGAATGTCAGACCCGTTTCTCTCCATCTGGGATGACATGAATCTGATCGCTCTGCAGTGTGTGTGTGTGTGTGTGTGTGTGTATGTGTGTGTGTGTGTGTGTGTGTGTGTGTGTGTGTGAGGATGACAGATGCTGCAGTGTTGGCAGAATGAAGGGATATCATTTGTGAAATGGGTAAACAATATGTGTGTGTGTGTGTGTGTGTGTGTGTGTGTGTGTGTGTGTGTGTGTGAGTGAGAGAGTGTGTGTGCGTGTGTGTGTGTTTGTGTGTGTGTGTGTGTGTGTGTGTGTGTGTGTGTGTGTGAGAGGGGGAACTACAAAACCCACGTTATTTATAGCCAGGAATCCTGCAACAGGCGGTAAATTTAGAGAGTAGACGGTGTAAAACAACAACGTGGTGGATCAGGACCATCAGAGCCGAACAATAAAAGTGATTAGAGAAACCTCAATGGCGCTCCTTAAACACATTCCAGAGTGTTTTTCCCTGGAGGAGGCCTGCAGCCGGCAGTGCTCCCACCGGTTTTTCATTCAGGAGTTGGCTCACATACACTTTTTTTTATCTCTTACATTTGCAGTCATATTTATTCATAAACAAGCCACAGGCTGTTGTTGCTGCAGCACGTGGGGCTGCTAGTGCTTCTACCCGCGGAGGTTGTCACCGGCGTTGCTGTGCTGCAATGTCATGTCTGCACTGTGCAAGGTGAGTGTCTTGGATAGATTTGGACAACATGCATGTTGACCCGACGAGGTTAGGCTCTCCCCTTGCTGTGCTGGCCCTCTCCGGACGCGGCATCCTGCTCCCGACTGAGGCGCACTGTCCTTAGTGCCGCGTCACGTCACCAGAGTATTCTGTATATCTCCGTGATTAAACTTCAACATCCTGAACCTCAAAACAAATCTGAGTGTTTACAAAAAAACAAGGAGAAAAAAATGAAACTGTGGCTCTTTGACTTTGTGACTCATAGAACAGAATTTGTCAGACATGCTCACACACACGCACACACACACACACACGCACAAACACACACACATGCGCACACACACACACACACACACACACAAACACACACACACACACACTGTGCCATGACTCTCCATCATGTTCTGTGGCAGGGTCACCTGAGGTTGCCCTCATTAGTGTTACCGCCGGTCAAATTAACATTGATAACAGTTGGAGGTGGGGTGGGCTGGCTTTCTAGATAATGACGGGGGACCTTTGACCTTGACCCCCCCTTCAGATGAGAAGAGAGAGAGAAAAAACTGCTCCCGTAATTGAAAAGCAAATTGCATGCAGGAAGAGGTGAAGAGCTACAGATCAGTATCACCAGTTGTTTATTTATTTTTTATTATATATATATATATATATATATATATATATATATATATATATATATATATATATATTATTTATTGTATAGAATTTCTTATATATTATTTGTATTTTTTTTATAATTTAGGGACCCCGCTGCAAAAACAATCCAATCAGCATGCTCCCAGACCTCCACCACAGCTCACATCTGAGCCCCGGTCAAAAGGGCTGCAATTGGTTTATTTTCCAAAGAGGCTGGAATTTTCCTCTTCAAGAACTTTAGAGCACCGATTTTTCTCTACAAAAATTAGCTTAATGATGGCGTTTAACTCTGTCAAACATTTAAAAAAAGAGGACATAAAGGCAGGAAAGAGTGAGGGGATGTGGGAAAAGGCCTCAGGGCCCGACATAAGGGGACCACAAGGCTCCGTGTGTAAACTCAGCATGGTCATCCAGCTATTAGCTTTGTTTGCACATAGGTTGACATTATGGCTGCAAACTGACTTGTTGATAGCAACTTCACTCCATAAAAATCTGAACAACCTCTCTGAAGTGCACATGGTCAAAAATGTTAAATGCTATCAATTATTTACTATCGTCGTCTATAAGACACACACACACATTTAGCGACTCATGATGACGAGGTTGAGCCAGGTCTTACTTACGCTCTGCGGGGACGCCGGGTAGACGGGAGCAAGCAGCAGCAGGACAAAGGTCAGGGCCTGGCACAAGGTCAGCTTCCTGCAGACGCCAAGAGAAACACTGTCAGCCTGTTGCTGGGTAAAACTCCTTTATCAACACTTTTACATGTCAAACACAAGGTGAACGTTTGAGAGGAAACAGACAGGGAAAGATACGACTGACACGTTTGACCTGGTCCAGCCCCTAGATATGCTGCTGTAGGCCTAGACTGCTGGAGGACCTCTTAGGATACATTGAGCTCCTCTCTTCTCTTCTTCTTTCTCTCCTCTTCTCTGGTTCTTTCTCTCCTTCTGGAGAAATTATTGTCTCTTCAATGCAAATTACTAACTCTACTTCTTTCCGGGAGCCTCTGTGCTTCCTCGCCTCAAGTTTCTATAGATCGTGGCTGTCTGGATTCAGTCCTTCCTGCTGCGATGGATCATGGCTGTGTCTGGAGCAAGTCCTGCCTCCAGCCCTGGCCCTGCTGATGCCTGTCCTCTCTACTTGCGTCTGCTAACATGGATTGTGGTTATTTGGATTGTGATCCATGCCTATTACTTATCACATGAATCTTTTCTGTCATATTCATTGGATGTGTAGTAACTCTGTTACGTTATTCATTCTCGTCACATGACATCTATTGCTTCTGTCCATCTGGGAGAGGGATCCTCCTCTGTTGCTCTCCCTCAGGTCCCTTTCCGTTTTTCCCTGTAAAAGGGTTTTTACTATCTTTATTTGGGGGAGTTTTTCCTGATCTGATGTGAGGTCTCAGGACAGTGATTCATCAGTCCTTGTCTTCCCAAAAATAAAAGGCCTAAGGAGGTGGGAATAGTATTAGAAGCACCTTGTGTATAGATTGTAAAGCCCTTCGAGTCAAATTTTGTATTTGTGATTTTGGGCTATATAAAATAAACTGAATTAAATTGAATGTGTTAAAGCTGCATTCTCTTTCCTGACCACCAGGCAGAAACTCCTCTGGTTATAAAGAAGTCTGTTAAAGCTGCATTTTCTCTCCTAACCACCAGAGGGAGACTCCTTTGGTTGTATAGAAGTCTGTTAAAGCTGCATTCTCTCTTCTGACTACCAGGGGGAGACTCCTCTGGTTGTATTGAAATCTAAGCTTTGTGTGTTAAAGCTGCATTCTCTCTACTGACCACCAGGGGGTAACTCCTCTGGTTATATATAAGTCTATATAAATTACTTCTGACTTGATTTATTCTCTCAGTAAACATTGTAAACATGATTTTATGTCTCAATCTCTAGTTTCAAGAGAAACACTTACATGACCCGAGTCAAATTTTGTATTTGTAAAGTCAATCAGACCATAAAGCAAAGGATGCTTTAGGGTGGGGCTACATGGTGATTATCCAGTCTGGGATTTGTTGTCTGTTTCTTTTTACAACTTTAATTCTTTCACATTGTGTTTTTAGAATGCTGTTATTGTCTGTTGTTGGTTGATGGTGGTTGTGCTCTGAACACTGTGGACTTTGTTTTCTTTGAAATATTATACGCTTTAGCAAGAATGAATGCAAAAGCACTTGTGACTTCTTCCTGGTGCTCTAATTTATTGCCAATAATTTGTCTTCGTACTCTTGAACACTAAATGTCAGGTCTTGGGTTAAGACGGCCTTTATCTCAGGCTTTGTAAGGCATGAGGTAATCACAAGGATCGCAAGGGTATAAGGACAAATGATAGAGAATAGAGAGAATAGACATCTGGACCAGTCCACCCAAGCGGTTCCAGTAAGCACAGATTTTTTTTTAAAGATTTCGGTCAGATCGGACAATACCAAAGTTACTACAACAAACTTTGTGTTTATTCTGGCAAACCCTGTGGACTAAAGAGGTCCCTTTAGAAAACCACTCAATTTACTGCAGCACGGTCTGACAGTCTGCCTCTCTAAGTCCTAGTTTTGGTTCTCTCACGCCCCCTTTCCCTTCAGTGGGTATGACCCAGTGGCACTCATGACGAGCATAGAACTCTATAGAAACAGACCGTATTCACTCTGATGGTCTCGTTTACTGATGGATGTCGATGGAGGACCGGGCCGACATTGAGACTGTTTTATGACCAGTTAAAGATTTACTCTTGTAAAGTTGAGTATGGGTTGCTCTACCCACAAGATGGCAACGTCCAAAATGCTTCACTCAAGGCGCCCACAAACCAAAGGGTGCCGTGACAGTGACTGAGTCCACTTCACAGTCAATGGGTGCTTCCAGATAAGAGCTCCACTGAGCCTTGTGTTCAGTCGGCCGTGTGGGCTCTAACAGCTGCTCACATCTTTACTTCCAGGCAAAACAACTGTGACTCTCCATCTTTTCCTTCCTCCGATTCATCAAAGGAAATGTGCCCACTTTTTTTGTTCTTGTTGAGAAGTGCCGGTGATTCTTGGAAAGCCCCTCTCTTTGATTTGCTTCCTGGCCCTGTTCTGCTGACGGCGAGTCACGCCTTTAAGAGGTTTGTTTAATGATGTAGCGACTTAATCTCTTTTCCCTCCCACATATCACTTCTTCCTCCTTCCAGTCTTGTCGTTTATCTCTCTCTATCTTGTCTGTTCTGTTCCTTTTAACTAAGAAAAACCGAGCTGCTCCAAAGCATTTGGCTTGGTCCCAGGTCAGTAGTTGCCCTTGTCCAATTAAACGATACACATCTTCCTCACACTCGACTGAGCAGCCCTTCCCTTCAGCGACCTCGGCTCCCATCTTGGCCTTACATGGGGGAATTCCTATCAGAGGAACAAGGAAGGTCGTGCTGACCGTAAGAGGCAATGGCCTCATGAATCACGATAGATGTAAGAGGCCTTTTCATGTTGGCTCTGACTTTATTTTGCTCCCAGCATCTCAGCTGCTTGACGAAAGGGCCACTGTGTGTGTTATTGTAAATGTTTAAATGTGTGGCAACCAGTGTACGAAATACAGGTTGATTGAAAACGTCTCTTTGTGGTATTTAGCAACTAAACAAACCAGATGGTAGAGACCAAACCTGAGCCAAAATTGAAAATTGCTTTGCAAATCGCGAATTTGTTGGGAAAAGCAAAAATCTGTTACTGCTGCTTCAAAACTTATTCAAAAATGTTTTTTTTTTCAGCAAAAAAAAAGTATGTTTTAAAAAAGCACCTTGCATATTTCCGCATCCACAAAGTCGATTAAATAAATTTATCTTGCGAAAATACCGTAACTCTTGTGAGATTAGGGCTGTTGAATTATTTACATAAACTACCTAACTTGCTGTGGTGATTTTAACGTTTCACTAAACCTTTAAAAGTACCCCTTACAATGTCGGATTTCAGTCAAAGACACATCCCTGCCCTGTAACCGTACGGGCCTGTGGGAGTCAAATAAGACATCCTCATCCTTACAAACCCTCTATTCGTATCTTTACATTTACAAAACCGGCAAGAGTTTTTAAAAATTTTACAGTCGCTTTGGTCTATATACCGCTGCTTAGACTGCGTCATACGGCACATGAAGAAACAGGTGATCATTTTGATACTAAGGTCGACTGAAACAGACACTGTCTTGGTAAAAAGTAGGCAATTTTCCATTTTTGAACCGAAAAACAGTTTTTTGATTGAATATTCCTGGATTGTGTTTATGTTGCAAGATTGTCTCAATCTTCCTAAAATGCTGCACAATTAGTGAATCTGTGGGTTCTTGTTAAGGCACCGAACTATATATATATATATATATATATATATATATATATATATATATATATATATATATATATATATATATATATATATATATATATATTTTAACTCTGGGAGCTCTTGAGGAGTTTTTGATTAACCTTGTTTATACTCATGCTTGATGTTTATAGTTATGATCAAAATATCTTTTGAAAGTGATTTTTTTTTTCCTAAGACTTTGGTGATACAATACACATACAATAAATATAAGTACTGGAATTAATTTGGGGTTCCTACAACAATGCAAACACAGGGGAAACGAGGTCCCCTGTAGGTTCAGATGGTTGAAAAAAACTTTTTGGTGAAACAAATTGTTCATTGTTTGGATGACATGAATCCATTCACTAAAACACTTAAAGTTAGTTTTTGCATCAATACACAAAGCTGCAGATGTTTCCGGTGTGTTTTCTTTTAAACATCTGCGGTGGAATGGAAGGGTTTTTATTTATTTCATGAAAGCAAAAACATATGAATACTGTTGCAATCCACAGAGATGATGAAGTCATTCCTCTCACTTTCACTTTGGCTGCAGCCTTAGAACATGAAAAGACGGCAGCTTTGGTCACGGACCGGTTGGCCCCCTCCCTACAGGGTTCTCCACAGAGGTGAGCAGGGGTCAGGCCGCCCCCTCCGGCTCTCATTAAGACTATAGCAGCACATTAGCGAATAGCTTCGGGGCGGGGAGAGGGAAACGGCTTTAATCAATACGAGACTATATGGCTGTTTATTTTGACATTAGGTCCTCTGATGAGGAGGAAGAAGAAGATGAAGAAGAAACACACAAATGACACTGAAATAACAGAAAGACTGAAACCATAAACTTTAAGCCACCGCGTGCTTCTGTCTGAACATGGATGCTGGATTATAAATACAAACGTTTAGTGTGAATTAATCATTTGATTAAATCCCCTGAAAATTAAACCAGTTTACAGAGTTATGAACAACTTTAAATGTTTTAACTAATATATGTCATCAAGATACTCCCTTACTGATATTAAGACAATTATTTTTTGTATATCAAGTTTGATAAAAAAAAGAAGTATATTTTTGAATATGAAAATGTGTCATTTTTGTCAACAGAATTAGATGTAACTAAACTTTCTCATAAAGCTGACTTGTCTGATACTGTCTTAGTAACTCACACAAGAGAAAACATTATAGGCTCTATGTGGTTATGGGCTTTATTTGGTTATTACGTGTAGAATAAAGTAGATCATATTTTAGATTTGGAGATTGAGATATGAAACGGCCGCTGCAACAAGGACAGGGTTGCCCTGGATCTATATCGCAACACAAAACGAGAGCACCATTGTGAAACGGAATGGGGCACTATGATTGTTTCATATCTCTTATCTTGTTTTCATAATTGTTAGAAAGTCTCCTGTCCCCCACCCCTCCTCGCAGGCAGGTATCGCTCACTTTCCCACCCCACACAAATAAACAACCGTGCTGTTATTAAGCGAGTGCATTGCAGGTGAGAATGTGACCTTTGACGTCCTACGAGACACCTGACTGAGGATCTCTGCTCCCTCGGTTCTCTTTGTGCGGATCTAAGTAGCTTTCTAAGGGCGACCTTATAAAATTATCTGCACACCCACCACGTTTCCAAAAGCAACAAGTCTATCAACTACTCATCAACTACTCTATCAACTCTAGCAATGAGTCAATCAAGGAGTCAGTCTTCACCTTTGACCCCATTGACAGAGATTTAGCTGTGACCCCACCCAGCATTTTGGGGCAAGTCTTGTGGAGGGTCTGGGTGGTTAAATGGAGCATGACGGTGAATTAATTGACACAAACTCTTAACAGATGTTCAGCGTGAAGGGCCGCGCCAGGTCCGCCCTGACCCCCGGGTCTGCCTGGACTATGAATGAGGCCGCAACAATCGAAGCGCTCGGCCAGCGCATTGACACAGCGAGCCTCTCTGAACACAAGCCGGAGAGTCTTTGTGTCTGCGGCAGCTGCTCCGCTAGTGAAAAAATATTGTCGCAAAGCAAGACACCAAAGGCCATTGTGCGACTGTTGCGGTAAGTAAATCAAAGATTTAGTTGTTGCCGAAATGTCTGGACTTCCCTTCCATCCCCCTTCGCTTCACCTCTTCCACGACAGGGAAGACCAGCCCGGTACGGCGTCATACCTCAAGGATTATGAGATTATCTTTTCACAGCCACTTTGACTGAAGCGGAGCCTCTCAGGTCGTCCACGGTCGCGGTAGCAACGATGGGAAAAACATGCAGAGATGCCCGCGAGTAAAAAGTGCAAAACTTTACAATTGAAAAAAAGAAAGGCAAAACAATGAAGCTGGAAAAAAAAGACTCTTTTATAAATTTGGTAACCCAAACACACATTGCATTTAACACTTACAATCTTACGTAAGAAATGTAGTCTTGAAGTCTCATAATTACAGCTAAGACACACTAATATTTCGGTGGCAGAAGTTCCAGTTCTGGATCATCTAATCAATTGTTTTTTGGCATAAAGCCGACCTGTGCATCAAATTTAATGGAAAAACTATCCTGCTGACAGACACGGATACTCACTAACGGTGAAAACACAACCATGATCTTGCTGTAAGGCACATTATAGTACAGAGACGCACAAACGCAGAGCAGTAAACTCTTATCTGACTGAACCTTGACTCTGATGGAGATCAAGGCCCGGTGTGCACAAGTTCAAGACCTAAACAGGCGGGTGGGAGGGGAGACGGACGGGTCAAAGGAGATAGATTTTCCTTCCCTGTGTGAAACAAGAAGTCAATGTTGATGTATACATCAGTAACAACACAGAAGCATGGCTGTGGCTCAGTGGTGAGCAGGATCGTCTTTAAATCAGAGGATTGGTGGTTCAATCCCCGGCGCTGCTAGCCCATGTTGATGTGTCCTTGAGCAAGACACTTAACCCTAAAATTGCTCCTTTAGCTGCGCCTATGGAGTATGAATGATTAATAATACTGATGTGGCACCTTGCATGGTCAGTGTGTGAATGGGTGAATGATGTCATATAGTGTTAAACCGCTTTGAGTGGTTGGAAGACTAGAAAAGCGCTGTACAGCTCCATTTACTGTAGTTGTTTCAATCCAAACGCAAATCTTTGGATTTTTCCCAATCTTTTCCTAAACCTAAACACGTGTTGCTGGATAACTTCAACCTAGAATCACTTAAGGTGGTCTGATCTTTTTATTGAAAAAATAAGCTCATGTAGTTTTTTAACTGATCTGTCAAAATGCTAACTGTCGATTAGCGATTAACCATTAACATCCCTAAATCAAAGACCGTCAAGGACAGGTCATGCATCACATACAGCAAGAAGGAGCTAACTGAAAAGTCGTTTTATAATACTCTTTACATTTTCGATGAATTCTGCAACTTTAATGCAACTTTTTTTTTGCTGAAGCAACAATGAAGCATTTTAGAATTACCTATGGCTGTGATTTGTCTCTCTGCTGATTTCTCGAAAGAGACTCTTAGAGCCACACACAACAGCTGAATGATTGAAACTTTCTACCTGAGGCCAATTATTTATGTATTTTAGTCAACCTTTAGTACTCTGGATCAGAAGCTGCGTGTGCATCTGGGGCTCAGTAAAGAAAGAAATAGCTTTTCCAGTAGAAACATGTACCCTCTCAGTGTTTAAAATAAAAGAGGATTTTGCTGAAATTTTTTGGGCTTTTACCTAAATGATGAATCAGTTTGACGTGATGTACATCTTCTCTGCTCCACATCCTCGAAAGACGATAAGCAATGAAATTCCTCTCGGCAGGAGAGAGTGACATCATAGCGTGTAACACCAAATTAGAGTCCTCGTTTTGAAACTATATGCTCAGTGTTCCATGGTGAGCAGATTAAAGTACTGACAGCTCCTTCCCAAACATTCCTCCAAAGAGTTATCAGAGAGACAGAAAATGTGCCCTGAGCTAAATCTCTCTCCTCTCTCTCTCTCTCTCTCTCTCTCTCTCTCTCTCTCTCTCTCTCTCTCTCTCTCTCTCTCTCTCTTCGCCTTACTGTTCCTTGCAGGATGACAGCGGTCTATCTGACAGACAGCACACACATTCCTCCTGACACATTACATCCACACGCGGCCCATAAAAGGAAAAATCCCACTTTAACATCTAGTGCAGAATTGTCAGTGTGTATTGTTCCCTCTGACGCCCACCCACACCTAAACACACACACACACACACACACACACACACACACACACACACTGTGTTGCAGGGATGGGATTAGATCAAATATGAGGCGAGTATTTATAGCTGGTGACATTTGGGAGATAAAGCTAGTGAAGCAGGATGGGTGGAATGTAGAGCCAGAAGATTCATACTGTATAGCGGCAGGATTACCTCACCCGCTGGCAGGAAGTAATTTACAGCCGACTGGATGTGACCTCTGGGCCCCCCAAGAGAAAAACCTTCACACACCACAGGATTATCTAAACGGCTTCGAGTCAAGTTTCCCTCATTGCAAAAAAAGAGAAAAAGTCCAATAATGCATGGCGTGTTGGAAATGTGCACCGCAAACTTCTTCTTTCTTTCTGAATATTATTGTGATGAATTGAAGCACAAACAAACAAACTGTCTCTGGAATGTATCACCTCCCATCCTTCACTGTACTGCTAGATCTTTGCGGCTCCTTGCAAGCAAAACTAAATCAAGGTAAATATTTAACAACTTGATGCAACTTAATCACAGCACAAACTGTTTCCACTGAGAAGAAGAGAAAAAGATAACCTGTCTCTGGAATGTATCACCTCCCATCAAAAGTGGACACTTGTTATAAATCACTCTATCCATTCACAGGCAGCTTTACCTCGTCAGTAGAGTAGAGGACATGGTGGATCCTTAAGGGTCAGATTCAGGTATGTTGCATTCAAGTGCAGTGTTGTTCCCGCGTCATGGTGCGAAACGTCGGGGCTCAGATGCGCAGAGCATCCCAGCTGCAGGCTCCGACACACGGACTCCAGACGCGACAGCATCCAGAGAGCCGCTTCTTCTGCTCTTGTTGTTTATTTAGCTGGAACTTTTGAGGGAAATGTTGTGTTGCGATTCTCTCTCTCTCTCTCTCTCTCTCTCTCTCTCTCTCTCTCTCTCTCTCTCTCTCTCTCTCTCTCTCTCTCTCTCTCTCTTTCTATCTCTCGCTCTCTGTCTCTCTCTTCAGCTGCAGAGCTCGTCCATCCAAACAGAGTAGTCAATTTCCAAAACACATCAGCTTTGTCATTCGGGACGCGCAAAAAAACACCGCATGTTCTGCTTAAGGCGTCCAGGTGACTTGAGTCAGCAGGATTAGCTCCAAAAGTTGTTTCTTCTTTTATACTCGTCTTTCTTCTCTTCTCTGTATGAGCAGGTCCAATCGGCGCACTGTGCGGCGGAAAAGTAGACTGCGGATAGCACCACGAGTCCTGCACCACCTCTGGCTGAGTGCGCGAGGTGCTTCTCTCTCTCTCTCTCTCTCTCTCTCTCTCTCTCTCTCTCTCTCTCTCTCCCTCTCTCTCTCTCTCTTTATCTCTCTCTCTCTCGCCACCTGAGCACTGCATTCCTGTGGTGAACACGCCTCTCTCCTCCAATCACAATCTGACTCAACGTGTCCTGCAGAACTTATGAGGAGGATGATAAAGTTATTGATTATATATATTACTTATACATTATTTACCTTACTGTAAAGTAAAACTCCCTTTAAAAAAAAGGTGTCAAAATATACGCTGAAGTCTTTAAAGAAGAATTTTGCTTTTATTTAAAGTCTATTCAGTCACATTAAAAATACATATCTCCTGTGTGTAATTTTACGGTTTCAATCACTCCAATCCTCTCTCATTATCAGTTCTTGCTTCATCCTTCCTCACTGTTTCCTAACTTATCTCCATCTTCTCTCTCTCTCTCTCTCTCTCTCTCTCTCTCTCTCTCTCTCTCTCTCTCTCTCTCTCTCTCCACATGTTCAGACATCTTTTCTCTGTCTCTTTCTTGTTGTAACTGAATCGCTCAAGCAACTCCTTTGTCTCTCACTGAGCTTTACATTTGAAGTATTACATCCTATTTTAACAGGTTTTGTAACTTCTTCAATATAAATGTACAGTGACTTACTGTATTATTTACTGTATAATGCTTTTGCTGTATATTGCTGTGAAAGCAGTGCTTTCTGTGAGTCATACTGGTCCTCTTGAGCAGCAGTCAAATGTTCCTTTTCAATTTACTGCTTACGACTGACAATTTATTGTACATTTTTATTACAGTAAACTAACTGTAAATTGTGCATTATCTTGCTGGTTATCTTGCTGGCTTGTAAAGACATACTTGTTAAATCATTACAGCAAGTTACTTTATGCTTTTGATACAGCAGAGATACTGACACATTGTAGAGCAGTTTACTGGTAATTTACTGTAATCTTAGAGTAAAAACAACTGAGATGCATGAGGCAACCATGACGGTCATCGACAGCTTCCCCACGCTGCTCGTCTCGGTGGCGATGAAGCAACCTCATGGCCTCTCGATGAACTCAGAGCAACGTCTCCACCTTGGTCGGTAGCTGTCCCTTTAAGAGACATTTTAGCTGAGCTGTGCAATGATTTCAATGGGCGACCTTGAACCGATCACATGGAGCCGTGCAGACACAACAAAGGAGGCCGGACCACTTTAGTGTCTCCACACAGAGCTGATGTCTCTCTGTCATTGTCCGTCACTGCTTGTGAGTTTGAAGGATGTTGAAGGAATGATTTACGAACCAACAAATATTGACTTGTGGACAACATGAGCATGGAGCGCAATTCATCTACCAGACAGATTAGACTGCATAAATTAATAAGACATATGTTTTTATCAATCATCGGGGAATTAACCAATAGAACACCAACCTATTTTTAGGCCCTTTCCTCTAAATCATCCCTAAACTAAAAAGTGTGTATCTCTGCAACCACTCAGGCTATTTGAATAATTTGGATGTAATAAAAAGTACACATAGAAGATTTTGTTCAGATGTGTAAATATAAGTCTATATGTCACTGGTTAAGAGTAAATGAAGATGACACAAGGAAAAAAATCCCTTTCAGGATGATTATTTCTTTGGAATGGTGCAGCTGTAAGGTCCAACCCAAATCATAGCACAATATGTGAACATTCAATATGTGAACATTCTCTCTGGAAAGGTTCACTTTGATGAAGTAAAGCAGAACAAAGTTAGAAAGGGTTAGTTAAGTACAGAGAAAAATCAGGCGAGGACTCCAAAATTTGCATTGGGTCACATTTGCACACATCTGTGACCTTTGAATTCTCTCATGTACCAAACCATATATTTCACTTGTATTTTATTTATGGTCTTCAATACATCCAAATACAGCAATTTTGGCCTTTTTTCACAAAACAAGCTATGATTTACAGTTTTATATAACAATCGACTTCCCCTTAACCCCCCCTAACAGTGTAATCACATATTGTGTCACAATTTTACTATATGTCAAGCAACAATATTGTGATTGTAGAAATATATTTTCAAAATATTCACACCAAAAACACCTTTGCTTGTTATACTCATTATTATACCATGTAATTCAACGTTTACTCTTCATACTATATGTCACTTGCTCTAACCAAACGCAAAAATGCTCGCATGCAATGAATCAATAGTTTGCAGAAACTTGCAATGAAAAATAAAATATTCCTGGCGAAGATCCACAGCCCTCATTCAGTGCAAACTATGTTGTATTGAGGTTAAACTGAAGATGAGGCTTGGCATCTTGTAAAGTTAATATGACATTCCTTCTTTGTTCTCCACAGGGACACATTGACCAGGGAATGGAATCCAGCTCTAAAAACACTCCTCTTTAAGTGCACTAAAATATTTTGTTTTGTCCAAGATATCGTAACATTGGGTATTGTGGTTTTCTTTCCTTCCTAGTCGTGTTGTAGGGTATTCATCAACGTCGAGGTGACACAAGCTTGGAATGTGTTGTAAACTCAAGTAGATATCTTTAACAACATTTGTTGCATGGGCTCACTTATTTTTTAGAAACATGTGTGAGTAGCTCCTCTGTAACCTGTATATATACATATAACGATTAGTGGATTTCTCCGAGGGCTCTGCACATGTCTCGACTTGCAGACACATTTCCCTCAGCCTTCCCTTTTGCTTCCATCGTTACTGAGCACACTTCCCTGTTTAGAGCTCTGCGTTGTTACTGGGAACCAGATAAGCATATGCGTGTTTACAGTAATCATCACATTAATGCATGTATGCTATGTGTTTGTGTGCGTTTGGCAGCTCACACTGTGTTGCGCTGTAATAAGAGGCTTCGGAGCAGAGGAGGCACTCTCCTTAAAGACGTTAATGGGTTTGAGTGTTTCACACAGCAGCGCTGATGAAAGACTGCCAGTGGCGGCGTGACGCATCCTACACGTTACATGTTGCCTTAACACAGCGGTAGCCAGGAAGTCATACGTACTGGAGCATAAGACCTGCTCCTCCTGTTGCTGTCTGCTGAAAAAATGTCTCCAAATTTAACTCTGACTTTAAATATGTACAAGTGCTAATACAAGCACTGTGATTGATCAGTAGGCCACGAAGCTACTAGAAACGTCTAGCCTCAATCTAGAAACTACCTTGCTACCTTGCTGGTGAATTAACTGATGACTTGCTTGTCTATTTACTGATGACACCTTTCGCACAGAGGATTACATGAATGTGGTGAGTAAAATGCTGGCTGTATAACTTTTTTTTTTTTTCTACATCTGCAGTTGTATTTAATCATACACAGCACTGTGAACTGGGGCCTCAATAAAATTTGCATTGCTTCCTGATATACTGCTCCCTTTGTGTATAATTGCGTATTGTCGCAGCCACGTAGAATTCATTTGAGCTAGCACACAATCAACACAAGGATTGTTTTATTGTGACTTGCACATACATTAAACAGTTGCTGTGTTTTTATTTTACTTTTAAAATGTATTAGTAAAGGCCTTCTACCGCCATTGCTGGTTCTTCTTTAGAGCCTTAAATGATGTGGCTAAAAGTTCAGGCTGCTGTTCACACTCCACCAGCTGTCCTTCATTTACACTAACGAGCTTGTTAAGAGCGAAGCTGACAGCAGGTGGTCGACTACGTAGATTGTTTATTAAGAGACTTAATCATCTTTGACTGACTAAACACTGGTCGTCTGTGCACCTAAAACTGAACCACTAGCCCTGCTCGACATTTGTTTGACTTATTTTCAAGTATGAAATATCTTGTCTGTACATAACATCAGTACTTATAGCAAGAAATAAAGATGCTGCTGCAGTGTGATGTGCACATAAGATGTACCAAAGTACTTGCCAAAGTGTGTTGTATACGGCATAAAGCAGCTGTGTTGACTCGATCCGAGGATTGGTGGTTCGATCACCGGGGCTGCTTGCCCATGTCGATGTGTCCTTGAGCAAGACACTTAACCCTAATTTGCTCCTGTAGCTGCGCCCATGGAGTATGAATGCTTAATAATCCTGATGTGGCATCTTGCATGGTGGCTCCTCCCATCAGTGTGTGAATGGGTGAGTGATGTCATGTAGTGTTAAAGCGCTACTTTACTTGGACTGGAGCCTTTTGACAAAATTAATTAATTTCCCAAATCAAGTAACTGAATTCCTTCTCATCAAGTCAATGATTGAACTCCTTTCCTTACAACCCGAGAAGCATCTTAGCATGCATCATGGGTGGTATTTGAAGTGGAGGTGTGTGGATGACATAACAAGTCTTCAGGAAAAGCTGCAGGCACTTCCTGCCGTCCGTCGCCTTGGCAACACGTGGGTGTATACACGTGGTGTTACAACATATTTCTGGGCTCCCGCGCTAACTTAGCGGCGACGGCAGAGCCACACACGGGACGACGTGAGGGTTTAAAGTACGGGGTTCATGTAATACATAAAACATAGGAGGTGAGACTAAGCGCATGGCTCTGATTCACAGCTGTAGGAGAGAGAGTTATACATTCTAGTTATGAAACTCTCTGTGTTGTCCAAACTCATCATGAGAGCTATTCATTACATGCAACCACCACGGCCCATTTTACCAACCGCTTTCCCATGGGGGAAAATACCACACGCGAAAGAAAAAGCCACTTAAAGCCTCCAGTAAATACAATCCGCTACATTTACCGGACTTTTTTAATACTGTAAAAACAGGACAAACATCTGTAGCGAGAGTTTACGTACAAGAAATCAAACAGTCACATGCTGCTCTCGACTAGCTGAATGAGTACATCAGCGCACGACAAGAGCTATAGGGTAGTGGTGAGTGACAATAGAGGTCCAACCGACAACAAGAAGATGTTGTGGTCTAAAGCTAATTTGGATAGGCAGCTTTAAATGGGAAGTAAAAAAAATACCTCATTGTATGTGTAACAAAAAAACACATTGAAATAAGGAAATATAATATAATAAGGACAATAAACTTTAACGTTTCAAAAATGGTGTTTCACAAAGTACAATGTAAATAAAAACTAAACAAATCCACACCACATTTAGGAAAGTAAATTTCGTTGAATTAAAGTACAGTGAATAAAACTGAAACACCTAAAATACAATAGGCAATGTATAATAGCTATATCTACAAAAATAAATGCACTATAATTCCAACATAATTATATTGTTTTTTAGGTTGTACAAAGAAAAAATAAGTAAAATTGTTTTGACACACACACATATCTGTAAGAGGAGTTATATGTGAGGCCGTCAGACTGGGTCTAAACAAGACATCTGCATGAAACATCTGCTGCATCTGTACAGGCCAACGTTACCTCCAGCTCCTCTCCTACACATGGAGAGTCCAGTGAACCTCACGCTTCAGTGCAGGCCGGTTATGGCGAGTGCAATAGATCACACACACACACACACACACACACACACACACACACACATTTTACGTCAGTGGCACGGTAGTCTTAATGACCAATGTCTAAATACCACCAAACACAGCTGCAGTACGAGTGTAAAAACAACTTCACGTTTACTGAATGAGAATCCCAAACACGCGGTAAATAGAGTCCTCCCCTACTGGCTTATTGCTGACAGATGTTGCAGAAATGTGGTTGAGAATAACCCACATGTCACAAGCATGTAAACAAAAGCCAGAACGGACAGCGACCACAAGCCTCCCCCGTTCGACCGCCATTCCTCCTCCTGTTCTGGGAACAAAGTTTCATTCGAGCCGGTTCAGGTCTGATCTCACTCCTGTCGGAGGGGATTAAAAGAAACTATTTCAGTCGCTCGCAAAATGCACACACAGCAGCAGAGGTGTGACCAGCCGAGTCCCAGCATGCTAAAAATACAGATCACAAGCACAATGGTTACCAAGGAGGGCTTTTTTTGTTGTTAATACAGTGATGAGATGTTCCTGAATTCCTCTTATGAATGATTGTTTGGGGAGGAAGGTGCAGCAGGTGAAAGAAAGTGACCATATTTGAAATGCACAGGAGCGACCTGCCAATCAATTTGTAGCCCTGCCCTAAAACATCCCCTGCTTCCCCTGGATCGCACAGCTGCCTCGAAAAAGACGAGAGGCGGCGGCATCTGTGTCTCCAAGAACAACAGGTGGTGCTCGGACGTACAGGTGGTTGAAAGACACTTCGGCTAGTGTTGAACTGTTGGTGGTAAAATGTAAACCCTTCTATTGGCCAAGGGAGTTCAGTCCAATGTTTATACTGACAGCTTACGTCCCACCACGAGCGGACTCTGCAATGGCATTGGGGCTGCATGACTGATGTCATCAGTAAACAAGAGACTGGACACCTAATAGCTGTGTTTGCTGTAGCCGGCAATTTCAAAACACGATTGCAACCATGCCAACCTCAAAAGTGTCCTCCCGAAATACCTTCAACACGTGAACTTTCCGACAAATTGCAATTTATCATAGCAATACTATTATCATATTATCATAGCAATACTATTATCATATTGTCACAGCGGCTTTCAGTGAGCAGCGTCCCTCTCAGGCTGACTGTTGGGACGCTTATGAGGTTATGTTGATGACCTTACTGACAGTGTGTACATGGACGTCAGTAAACATTGTGGGTGTTATAGGTAGTGGAGTGTCTCCACTTGGGCTAACTGAGACCACGCTATTTCTGACAGCTACCAGACTATTGAAGAGTGCACTCACTAGAGATGCCCCTCTTACTAGGCAGACCATGTCTGACCTGTTTTCACAGAACTGGTCCCCACAGTAGCACAGTGCTCCCACTAAAGCTACTGCTAGGACTGCATTCAAGTGAATGGGACTATTTCTCTCTGTGTTTTGCATTTTTTGGGAAACAGCCGGTGCACGACAAGTTACGGTTCAAAATCCAGGAAAGAGAATAAGATTATAAAAACAGCAGGATAACATAAAGTGTGCTTGTGAGCAGGCTTACCGCTAAGTCACATTTAAAAAGCCCGCAGGAGAACATTAAGTTTGCTTGCAGCAGGGCTCTTTGAGCCCTTGCCACACCTAATAATAATAATAATAATAATAATAATAATAATAATAATAATAATAATAATAATGATAATGTATCCTTTATTAATGCTAAAATTGTTACGCTCCTGATGAATTCTTCTCTGCATTTGACCCATCCTTGATTAAGGATCAGTGGGGCTGCCCTGTGAGGCACCTGGGGAGCAATTAGGGGTTAAGCTCAGGTACACTTCAACATGTGAACAATGGGGAGACCAGGGATCGAACCAGCTACCTTGCGGTTAAGGGACGACCACTTCCAGGAGGATGAGGTTATGTCGAAGTGCACAGAAGTCTGCCGGGACTCTGTTGGTGCTCATGTTCCAAATTATGCTTCATCGAGGTCTACCCTGCAGCAAGCGCTAGTTAGCTTGCGAGTTAATAGCGAGCTAGCGCAGACCTGCTTTTCATCGCGCCCCGGGTGGCCAAGCAGGGTGAGATGCATTGCGGGGCTGGGTCCAAGTGTTATACAGTGTCCATTATAATGTCCCTTATCTAGTATTTTAGATTAATGTGTTTACTAATTTAATAAACGTTTCATATA
>NW_027175820.1:6740000-6767500 GCF_023055335.1 Clinocottus analis
GTGTGTGCGCATGTGCGGATGTGTGAACCTGTACCTGATAGGGGTGGGTCTTGGTCTGTCGATTGGAAAACTGTTGCTCCATGGCATGGTCGTTGAAGAGTGTCGCCATGTTGTTGTGCTGTCAGGGGGAAAAAAATGCAATAAATAAAAGTCCCAAAACGTTATCAAATCTAGAGAGAAAACCATTTCTTGTTATTGACATGTGTGATGTAAATAATGAACTGAAGGGGTCATTAATTAACCTAAGACAATAAGCAAACCACATTATAACCATGAAAGGTTGCTCAGGCTGAACTGATAGAGATGATGATTAGTTAATTTACAGAAACTTATTCTACTAAAATAATAACTGATTAATTGTTCATGGGGAAAACAGTGTTTGCTGGTCCAAAGTGGATACTTTTTGAATTTGGACTTTTGGTTAGACAAAACTAGGGATTTTGGGAAAATATTGACATATCACACAAGATTCATAACCATCAAGCGTCTGCAGTTATTGATTTTGAGAACACTTGCCAGCAATTATTTAACTGCGCAATTTTTAATGTAACACAAGAAAGTAGATAAGTGTTTCTCAAAGTACTTTTCCAGATTTAAAGATTTACAGAATGTAAGCCTCCTCTATATGACAAATAAAAGACACAGAGGCAGATACAGTGACGCAGAAAACATAAAAAGGAGGCATAAAAAAGAAACAAAATAAAAAGACATGATTCTCTGTGTTGGTTTTTCTCCTGTTCTCTATTTTCTTTTTTCATGTCACCAGTTGACACTGATGTAATTTTATTACATTTTAAATGTTGAATCTAGTCTCCCGCATTAATTTCTAATCTGCAGCTAGACAAAAGCAAATTATGATCATCTAGAGTGCACAGAACATCTGAGAGACTGTAACACTAAATATGATTTAGTGACACACACACATGCGCGCGCGCACACGCACATGCACACACTTCATGGCACTTACTTGGCTCGAGTTGAAGTCCAGTGAGATGCTTTGAAGAGGAGAAAGAGGCTGCTGCTGCTGCTGCTGCTGCTGCTGCTGCTGCTGCTGCTGCTGCTGCTGCTGCTGGTGCTGGTGCTGGTGTTGTTGATGTTGCCGGCTCTGGTCCACTGCATGCTGGGATTGCTGGTAGAGCGGATAGGGTGGGGGCGGCTCTCTTGGCAAGTTGCTGGTATCCAAAGCAACTCCCTACACAGGACGGAGAAAGCCAGCAGCGTCACTGAAGACTGTTTAACAAATAACGTTTGGACCCAAAGTCGATTTATTCCGATTGTCAAGTCCAGGGGAGCTTACACTTATTTGGCCAAGAGCTACTTTCAAAATGACAAAGTCAGAAAGATCTACCTACTATATATATATATATATATATATATATATATATATATATATATATATATATATATATATATATATATATATATATATATATTAGGGCTGGGCAAAGTTGAAAAAAATTAACTGATTAATTGCATGATTTTTCTGCGATCGCATAATGCGCCAAATTCAACAATAAAGTAAAAAACTAGTGCATTGTAGCTTTTATTTTTAAGTAATGTCATCAGAACAATATAACAGCACTCTGGAACAACAGCAAGTTAACATACATACATATTTAGTACAAATATATATATATATGTATATATGTATATATATATATATATATATATATATATATATGTATATATATATATATATATATATATATATATATATATATATATATATATTTTTTTTTTTTTAACAGGTACTGTTCAGTAGTAGGGGTCCCTGTGGGACAAACCACTCCTTCTTTGGTCCATGTTCAGTCTGTTGCTTACCTTAAAGATATATGTTAAAGACCAGCAATTGATTAACTTTATACAAAAGCAATGAGTGCTTTTCATATTTTCCAGTTTAGTAAAGATCCAGAAGTATTGCTGCTTTAAAGTGCTCTGCATGGATCAGACCGCGGGGTCAGGAGCTTTGCACATGCGCCATTAACTTTCAATCTGGACACGGAACCTGCCTGTACATATACAAGTAGTGTATTTGCCCGCCTGTGAGCGCGTGTGAAACTGCTCGCGGCAGCACCGCTGCTTGTTGAGAACAGAAGCTACAGACCAATACGTGCTTTACGTCAGACTCACTTCGTCACGCTGTCTGTCGGCGAGGCTATGGAAGCGCATGCGCGCACCTATATGAGTCGCCTTTAAAGTGAAAGCAATGCCGCTGTAATGCGTTCATGGCGTTAATCTTATTTATTTATTTTTTATGTTTGATTGACCTCACGCGGTCAGGACTGGGAGAGCCGTGAGACGCCAGCTCTGAACTATGCCGTCTGGGAGAGATTTAAAGCAATAAGCTCCTCCCAATACAAAAAAAAAAACATGCAAAAAAACCAACAAAAAAAAACATGCAGTTAATGCATGAGCAAATAGTTAACGCCTCTCACAGCCCAGAGGAGAGAATACTGTGGTTCTCAAATGGTATAAACGTATACTCCTGGGGGTACGTGAGATGTCTTTGTTCATAAACTTTCTTTGTTCATAAACTGAATTGTTATGTATTCTATATTAAACCAGACATGTGTATTACATATTCTTTTTCAAGAGGGTACTCTGCTGAAAAAAAAACATTTCACATGGGGTACATCACTGGAAAAAGGTTGAGAACCACTGGATTTAACATGACTTTAGCATAATATGGTTTTCACTACAAACAAAAAGTAAACCTCTTGTTATCCGTAAATGTGAAGGCAAGCGTACCTGTGTGATGGGGGACAGCGAGGGGGACATGGTGGGAGATAGCTGCTTGGCCAGACCTCGGCGCTGCTCGGTGCCGGGAGAAAGGGTGAGGGGGCTGATGGGAGCTGGCCGCCGCCGGGGGGAGTTGCTTGACAGACGCAGGGACGAGTTGATGGAGGGATTGCTGAGCGACGACTGCAGCTGGCAGTTGTTGAGGGACGCCTGAATCGAGGGATTGCTCAGAGATGAGGACAGACCTGCAGGGGTGGGAGTGGGAACAACTATCAGAAATTATCTCATAATAAATCATCTCTGAGTCTAGAGCAGATATTGGAACACAACTGGGAACATGTGGAAGTTATTATGCGACATGTACTAGGTTTTACGGCGTGCTCTTCAGCCCCTCGACACAAAAATACACTGTATTGTGTGACCGGAGAGGGCAAGAAAGACGCAGAGCAGAAAGGGAAAAGGAAAAATTAGAAGAGGGGAGGGGGATCTGAAGAAAGAAGAAAAGAGCCGATTGTAGCGAGCCGGAATAAGGTCAAAGTGCCTCTCAGGCTTTGGTGCTCAGCCATGCGAGCCGTGTTCGACATGGGAGAAAACAGTGGCGCGAGGAAGTTTGAGACAGAGACATCATTCAAAGAGCCATTCAGAATGGAGGAGGAGACCTGGAACCGGCTCAAAGTTACTCTTTGCTGCAGACCTTCACATTCATCAAACCAACAAAGACGAGAAAACGTCCACAGATGACGAGTCACAAACGGAAAGCACATGTTAAGCAGATTCAGTCCACACGCGCACACACACGCGCGCGCGCACACGCACTCACACACACACACACACGTTAAGAGTTGCGTTGCCAGGCAACAGAAGACAAGTTCTTGTAAGCAATGGTGCCAAAGCGGAGGCGGACATTCCCCAAGAACCACGTATCTTATTTCATTCAGTGTGTTACAAAACATTATAAAGGGCAAAGAAACAGAGGGAAAAACGCAAATGTGGATAAAATGGTGGACAGAGATGAAAACAAAGAAAGCTGAAGGCGAAAAGTCGTTGTGAGGATCAGCCGAGAGAACTTTCCTTTAAAAGGGCAGTTACACACTTCTCTAATAAAGAATTCCATTTTCTTACATGTGACTTAATTTCCAAACTTATTTGCTTGGCTCTCCGCCGGCACCCACCGACGATACCACCGGAGGAGGCGCGACGGAAAACAGGTTTGCGCCACCTTGCGCACTAGCAGCGCGAGCTAGAGCTGTGGAGGTGGTGGGAGAGGCAGAGACGATGGGAGAGGCCAGCTCACGCTGCTAGCTCTGGAGCACTCGTTGCTAGCTCTGACTCGTTTTTCATAGCGCCGTCTCAGGTGGGGGTGATTGCATCGTCGGTTGGTGCCGGCTGAGAGCCAAGCAGAGTGGCGGCGTAAAAGCCGCCGCGGGGCAGGGAGGACAGCAGGGAGTTTGACTGCCTGCTGCTTCTGCCCTGCACTGTTTGAGTTCAAGTAAATAACGCTGAAAATTCAGCACAAAATAAAAAGGGTTGTCAGTGCTAGACAACCACATGTCAAAAGAGTCTCCCCCCGACCCACACACACACACCTGTGCTCCACCCACCCTGCGAGTTGCCGATGCCGAGGTGCATCATAGCGGCCGGCAGGTTTCCGGTGCTGCTGCCCCCGCTAAGATTGGAGTAGCCTCCGTTGTCCTCCGGGTCGAGCGGCGTGGAGAGCGGCGAGGTAAAGTGCAGATTGCTGAGGTCTGGCAGGGAGCCGCTGGTGTTTAACAAGCCTTGGTAGTGGGACAGGCCCAGGTTCTGCTCCGGAGACGGGAATATGCTGCAGCGGACGTACAGAGCAAACAAGTTTCACTCATCAAGAACAACATCCTGCTCACAAACGCCGTTTCACTGGATGTAAATATTGTGCATAATCAAAACGCAGTTGCATTAAATGCAACACTGTTGCGATTTTAAATTGAAAAGCTGTTTCTTTGACTCCCGTTCTCTCTTCCCCCCCTCCACTCCCTTACTCACCCACTCACTCCATTTCCTGCATTAACAGAGTATGAGCAGCAACAGTGACTCATTGTTGTCCGTCCCCACACACAAACTGGCACACAGCGCAAAACAATGAACAAATGCTTAGCTCCACAAACGGTCTCTCTCTCCCTCTTTCTTATCTCCCAAGAGGACATTTCTCAGAATCTCAAATCTCTTAAGTCTCTACAGAAAACTGTGTGCGACAATAAAACCACTAAATTAAAGCATGTGCCTGCAACAAACGCTAATGAGTTGTTAGTAAAAGCGGGGAGACAGAACACAACACCCCTGAAATCTGACTGTAGTAAGTTTGATGTTTCAAAAGGGTTCACAGTGGAAAGAAGAACACACACATCCTGTCTGACGAGGTGGGAATGCTGCGGTTGACCAGCATTTCATGCCCAGAGAGAATTATTTGTGTTATGTGTTACATTGAGGATGATGTTGGTACGATTAAATCAAAAGGAGTTTATTTGTTCTTGAGACTTACTTGATTCCAGGCACTTCACATGATTTAGGCCTCGATGCCAAAGACTGGACCTGAAACATAAAATAATTATAAATGTAATCTTCAGAATATTATTTCCAGGTGGACAGCATAGGGTAGATTTCCATTCAGCTTTGTGTGCATGTCTGATACTAGAAAAGTACTGCACTGCATTTCAAAATGGTACAATAACCTGTTTAATTAGTACCGATACTTTAAGAACTACTGTGCTTTTTCAGTCCTGATTGCGATACCTTAAGTATACTTTGGTTATCAGTTAATACGGAGTAGCAACCGAATACCAGTGTTCGATCAATGAGACGATGCCTCACTGTGTGAAGGTGGCCGGGAACTGCACGGTGATGCTTTTCTCTCATTTACATGCTGAAAAAATATAAGTCCGCCAGATTGGATAGTCAGGGTAGTGGGCATCTAATTCGGATGCCTCCTGGACTCCTGAACTGGGAGGAGACCCCAAGACTCAGGGCAGACCCCGGATAAGCGCCTGAAAATGGATGGATGGATAGCGAGGGTAAGCCCCTCACCTTCCAGTGTTCTCTCTCTTCCCTGCTGGCACATCAGGTAACGTTACATTTCTCCGTGGAACATAGATGAGTTAGTTAGCTAGCAAAACAAGACAATGTCTCTCTCCACTGTCAATCGTTTCTATTTGATCTAAAAAATAAATAAAAAACGGGCCTGTGGGGCCACCGTCTCTCCTCACATTGAAGCAGACTCAGCTGAGTTCCGATCTGGCGCATGCCGCGTTGAAAACACACGTTGCCTCAGCCACCACTCTGAAACTAGACTTTCTGATCCCGTCATTTTAGCCGTTTTTAATGGTCAGTATGGCAACAATGTGCCATATGCAAGCAGGGTCTGCTTCCACGTGACCACCCTATCAGACAGACATTGGCGGCTCACCTTTTTGGCCTCCCACAGCTGCTTGGGAAGAGGTTTACTGACCCCTATTAGACTCTCCTCGTTGCTCAGGGCGGGGAAGGAGAAAACTGCGGGGAGAGGACAAGAGGAAGGTGAATCGAACACGTGTCTCAAAGTCAACTGATATTAACCTTCTCTCGGTTACTTGAGGAATGTGCAACTCACCGTTACCGGAGGCGTCTACCTCTGCCTCGTTTACGCTGCCTGTATTCCAGCCTCCACGAAAAACAAACAAACAAGCAAAACAAACAAAGGGGGCGGGGAGGGGAATAAAGCAAAGACATTAAAAACTAAAACTGAACAACATTAGCAGTAGCGGGCCATCAGGGCCTTCTAAGCCTTCTCTGAAGGCCTAAACAGAATCACAAAGTTATAACTATGTCATAATTTTTTTTTTTAAAGTCTATTTTTTTTAATGGCATGCGATCTAGCCGCACTACCTTCACACGAGACCTATTGGGCACCCCTGACTTATACTGTGCAGCCCATTCATTATAGATGTCGCAAAGGCTATGGATTATTGAAGAAGGAAAAACAAGTCAGTCTATTCCCAAAGAAGGGCAGTAATCGGATGCCTTTCAGCTGCAGAGGTTCACATTAGAGTCGTTATTGCGGCTCCTTTTTGCCGTTGACTACACACCTGCAGCTGAACTCCTCTGTTTTAAGAGTTTCCAGCCCGGCAGTCTGACACACAGCTGTAATTTCTAGTTAGACACTTCTTTAATCAGCCGGATGTCAACACCACTCAAAACCTGCGAAACCTTTAGGTGTCAATGAGGCCCGACAAGGATTTTTTTTTGTTGCTTTTTTTTTTTTTACAGCGTACAGTCTGAACGCGCATTGTGTTCTGCGCCCTCATTAAGCTAAGGGACTGTACACCTTTGTAATGAGTCTCCTCCGTGCAGTGTCCCTTGTACAGGACAGAATACGTCCGGATAAAAAGTCAGCGGAGCGGCTCTCGGGCAAAGAGGCACGGCCAGAGGACCTCGTAGATTGATCATTAAAATAAAATTTGTTAAACATGTTCAGACTTAGGGCTGCACGGTGGTGTAGTGGCTAGCACTGATGCCTCACAGCAAGAAGGTCTGTGGTTTGGATCCCGGGCGGGGTTCGGATACTGGTCTGGCAGGTCCTTCTGTGTGGAGTTTGCATGTTCTCTCCGTGGCAGCGTGGGTTCTCTCCGGCTTCCTCCCACAGTCCAAAGACATGCTGCATAGGTTAATTGGACTCGAAATTGCCCGTAGGCGTGAATGTTTGTCTGAATGTTTGAATGTTTGAATGTTTGTTTTTGTTGCTTTTTTTTTTTTTACAGCGTACAGTCTGAACGCGCATTGTGTTCTGCGCCCTCATTAAGCTAAGGGACTGTACACCTTTGTAATGAGTCTCCTCCGTGCAGTGTCCCTTGTACAGGACAGAATACGTCCGGATAAAAAGTCAGCGGAGCGGCTCTCGGGCAAAGAGGCACGGCCAGAGGACCTCGTAGATTGATCATTAAAATAAAATTTGTTAAACATGTTCAGACTTAGGGCTGCACGGTGGTGTAGTGGCTAGCACTGATGCCTCACAGCAAGAAGGTCTGTGGTTTGGATCCCGGGCGGGGTTCGGATACTGGTCTGGCAGGTCCTTCTGTGTGGAGTTTGCATGTTCTCTCCGTGGCAGCGTGGGTTCTCTCCGGCTTCCTCCCACAGTCCAAAGACATGCTGCATAGGTTAATTGGACTCGAAATTGCCCGTAGGCGTGAATGTTTGTCTGTCTGTATGTCTGCCCTGTGATGAACTGGCGACTTGTCCAGGGTGTACCCTGCCTTCGCCCCTTGACAGCTGGGATCGGCTCCAGCGCCCCGCGACCCTAATGAGGATAAGCGGTTAAGATAATGGATGGATGGATGTTCAGACTTATTTTTTACATCCGCGAAACTTTGAGTGTTTAATTAAGATCAAAATGTGAGAAAATGTTCATGCCTGTCAGAGAAGTGTATAAAAGTGTGTGATTAGGGGTTTTACAGCCTTAAAACATGTATAATAATAGTAAAAAAATAAAGCTGACTACTTCGCCGATTTCGTCTATCGCGGGTTGTTTTTGGAATGTATCCCCCGCGATAAACGAGGGACAACTGTATATATATATATATATATATATATATATATATATATATATATATATATATATATATATTAGGACTGGGCAAAGTTGAAAAAAAATAATCGTGATTAATCGCATGATTTTTCAGCACTTTTAACAGCACTCTGGAGCAACAACAAGTTAACATACATACATACATTTATATATACATTTATATATATATATATACATATATATATATATATATATACATATATATATATATACATATATATATATATATACATATATATATATATACATATATATATATATATACATATATATATATATATACATATATATATATATATATATATATATATATATATATATATATATATATACACATATATATATATATTTTTTATTTTTTTTTATTTTTTATTTTTAAGTAGCAAGGGTCCCTGTGAGGGACAAACCACTCCTTCTTTGGTCCATGTTCAGTCTGTTGCTTACCTTAAAGATGTTAAAGACCAGCCATTGATTTACTTTATACAAAAGCAATAAGTGCTTTTCATGTTTTCAGTTCAGTTCAGTTTTTCTTCCTCAGTGAGAAAAGTCCAGTCTGTGTTGACTTGAACAAGTGCACTAACGTCTGGTTAAATGAGGTGGAGATGTGAAGGACAGCTGACAGGTATCGGCGGCGGCGGCTTTGCGCATGCGCGATTAATGTTGCAGGTGTTCTCATGCAGCTTGTTCTTAAATTTGGGCTCCATCAGACATGAGCCATCTTGTATATTTAGCGCAGCCTCGCGCGCTGGTGGCGTAAGGCTGCCAGTGACCGCTTGTGAAGCTTTAAGAGGTGACTCGCTCAAGCAGTGCTTGTTAAGGACGCGTCTGGCTCAAGTCGGCAAATAATCCGGTAATGAAGCAAGTTATCGCCTACAAAGTAAAAGCCACAAAATGTATTTTTTTTAAATAAAAAAATGCAGTAACTGGGCAAGTTAACGCGTTAATATCGCGTTAACGTTTCAATCAAGTAACAGCGTTAATTATTTGATCATGCGTTAACTGCATTTTTTTACTTAAAATAATTAAATAAAATTTTGTGGCTCTTACTTTGAAGGCGATAATTTACTTTCGCCCTCGGGCTTCCATAGCATTACCGGGCTATTTTCGCCAGACGCGAAAGCACATATTGTTCTGTAGTTTCTGTCTTTAACGAGCACCGCGCGAGTGAGTCTCCTCACAAAGCTTCACAAGCGGTCACCGGCAGCCTCGCACTGCTAGCTCAGCGGACCCGGATTAAACATTAATTGCGCATGCGCAAAGCCGCCACTGATACCCGTCAGCTGTCCTTTCCATCTCCACCTAATTCAACCAGACGTTAGTGCACTTGTTCAAGACAACACAGACTGGACTTTTCTCATTGAGGAAGAAAAACTGAACTGAAAACATGAAAAGCACTTATTGCTTTTGTATAAAGTGAATCAATGGCTGGTCTTTATCATCTTTAAAAAAAAATACATAGTTTATATTCATAAACTATGTATAACTAGAATGCAGCTCTGCACAAAGGGAGAGCTGAAACAAATACTGGTTTAATCGTTAAGTTGAACTTCATTAAAATTACTGTGGGAAAGCGGACAGATCATTTTTAAAATTAATTAACAGTTCAAGCTATTTTTAAAGCAAAGAAATTCCATTGATTCCAGCGTTTTTATGTATAATATGAACAAACCATAGATTAAATAGAAGTAGTCCCTGTGACGTCCTCCATTCGCTATGGGTTTGTAGTTCAACCATTGAATAATAAACATTTTAAGGCAACCAAATTGTTACACTTAACTTTGATGAAGCGGAAGCACCATGTGAAAGGGTTAAAGTCCTACGACAAAAACACAGACAACTCCCAAAACTGTCAATACCCTTGAAGCCCCGCCCTAAAGCGTCGTTTTGACTGTAAATGACCATAATCTACTAAATGAACATAATGCTGTATTGAAGAAGACTTAAAAACTAGAGATTGAGACACACACTGATGTTTACAATGTTTACTGAGGGAATAAATTAAGAGAGAAGTAGAGTCATTTATAGACTTCTATACAACCAGAGGATTGACCCTCTGGTGGTCAGGAGAGAGAATGCAGCTTTAACAGATGAGGCATAAACTTCTATACAAACAGAGGAGTCGCCCCATGGTGGTCAATAGAGAGAATGCAGCTTTATCACATGAAGAGTGGACTTTTATACAACCAGATGAGTCGCCCCCTGGTGGTCAGAAGAGAGAATGCAGCTTTAACACATGAAGCGCTGGCTTTACTATTCAGAACCGGATGTTGCCCTCTGGTCAAAACAAGACATTATAAAATTATTAGGGCTGGGCAGATTAACGCGTTAAAGCAAGATTAATCTAGCAATCCTTTAACAGCGTTAACTATTTGATCATGCGTTAACTGCATGTTTTTTCTTTTGTTTTTTGCATTGGGAGGAGCTAATCGCTTTAAATCTCTCCAGACAGCATAGTTCAGACCTGGCGTCTCACGGCTCTCCCACTCCTGCCCGTGTGAGGTCAATCAAACATGAAAAATAAATAAGCGCGAGCCGCTTCACCTAAAAAAAAAAGCGCTCACAAGCTGTCAGTATACTTGCAGCCTCCGCGTCCAGATTGAAAGTTAATCGCACATGCGCAAAGCTCCTGACCCCGCGGTCTGATCCACTATGCAGAGCACTTTAAATCAGTATCACTTCTGGATCTTTACTCTTCTCTCAAAGAGGAGAACTTTCCACACATCACAAGATGTTTAGTGCACTTGTTCAAGCCAACACAGACTGGACTTTTCTCACCGAGGAATAAAAACTGAACTAAATTGGAAAACATGAAAAGCACTTATTGCTTTTGTATAAAGTGAATCAATTGCTGGTCTTTAACATACAACAGACTGAACATGGACCAAAGGAGTGGCTTGTCCCTCAAAGGGACCCTTACTACTGCACAGTACATGTTCAGAAAAAATAAATAAAAAATATTTATAAACTATATATATGTATGTATGTTAACTTGCTGTTGCTCCAGAGTGCTGTTATATTGTTCTGATGACATTACTTTAAAATAAAAGCGTGTAATATACTAGTTTTTACTTCATTATTGAATTTGGCGCATAATGCGATTAATCAGAGAAAAATCATCAGTTAAATTAATCAGTTAATTTTTTCCCAACTTTTCCCAGCCCTAAAAATTAAAAAATGTCACCATGGGCTCTGGGAACGTGTCATGGATCCAGGAAATAATTACTGATTACTTGATATCATGAGAATAATTGTTATTGGCAGAGTTTCACAAGCCATGAAATATGTGCATTACGGTATTTTCGTAGTCAATACACCCACCCACCCACACCCACAACTTCCCCAACTGGGTCTAAGGTGAGCCATTTAAAGCACAACAGACAGCGTGCTGAAACTCATATATCCACACTGCGCTGATTGTGTTTGTATGTTAAACTCACACTTGGCTCAGATCTTAAGGCAATATCCTGTTTAAACTTGTTGGCTAAACACAGTGAGAAGTACTCAGCTGCAGGAGCTTTTCCCTCCTCCACTGCACACTTCATCGCAAACGCCGTCAGGAACCATCTGGACGCTCCAACGAAAACAGCTCAGGGGAAAAGAGGGAGAATTATTTGGACCGATTACAATAACGGCTACAAAAGGTATAAACAGAACATTTTAAATCAACAGGCCTGACTGTGATTTGTGCAGCCGAGTGGCTAACGAGACTGAGGGGCAGCCGGCTGGATGGACTGTGTTCTCTGTTAATAAATGACCAGCAGCACAGAAACACAAACATTATAAACTAACATGATTACCACGATATGGGCCACACAGGAGCAGCCTGCGTGAGCCGGAGAAGGTGTCTAGTTGGGCTGTGCGATATGGTCCAAAATCCATATCACGGTATTTTGTATGATTCTGATGGTTTCACGATATATCACTGTATTTTTTTCGTCGTCAGCCAACTACACAGTAGTGTAGTCAGCAAGCCGTGACAAGCCGTAGCAAGTGCAGTAAACAACATTATTATTTCACAGGCTGAATACTTATGTGTCAGGGTTCTAACTTCAGTCATGGTTCAAACTTTAGTTGCGTATTTAACTTTATAACAATAATTGATAACCCACAACTAACGCTCTTTAACAGGGTTAAACACCACAACACATCACTTTGTGAGACAAACAGTTTGTAACACTAATAATTGTACATTTCTAAAATTACAAAGTCGAATTGCATGCTGGTTATAGCTTGCATAAAAAAAACAGGAAGAGTACATATTACTGTATTGGTATTAAGTAAACAGTCTGTGACTCAAAAGTTAAATTAAAATCCTAAGTTATAAATCTTAACCTTTCCCTCCGTCAAACTGACATAATGTTACTGTGAATAAATAATAAACTAATAAAGATCGCTCGTTAGATCCTCAAAACTTCTACGGCGAAATTGGAGCCAGCGAATTATTTTAAAAAGTCCTGCCGAGAGTCAGCCCTCTACTGACGGCATCAGACCGCTGACGACGAGCAGACGATTGGTCCCGCAAGCAGGACTTCAAACCGTCGGTAACTCTTTAAGTCGGCTGATTTTTGACAAACCGACGACATATTTGAAACTTAAACAACTAACTTCTCGCCAGAAAACATCTTAAAATTACTTTTTGCGACTCAACAACAGTAGTATTCAGATTCAGAGACTGTGAACTTTCAGTTTTGATTTCACATCCGCCATTGTTCCCCGTTTGCTGGAGCCAAAATGCATTCTGGGTTATTGACAAACTGTCAATATAAACTGACAAGCTGTTTGACAAGACATGCCACACAAACAGCTGTTCGAACTCTGACGGGTAACTAGCTTCGCTCTACACTTCAAGTTGAACTGTGAAATGTTAAATATCCTTAATGGCACTGAGCAACAACTGATGTTGGGTCTGTGCACCAGTATGACGGTGTGTTTAAAATTCATACAGTACGGAGTACCAAAACCGGTTTACCGGTTCAGCCGGTATACTGCACAGCCCTAGTGTCTAGTTTTAAAAAGATTGCTGTATGCATGCACACACACACTAATCCAGCAGCCTTTTTATCTGTGAATACATCCGCCAGCTCAGATCCAACACGATCATTCACACGCACAAGAGTTCCCTCGGGAACAGGAAAACCGATTGATATTTTGGTGAGTCAATCAACTGAAATGTTTTATGACTAAAAAAGACAAAAACTAAATATTTTCTCTAAAATGGTGACGTTTCCTTTTGACTAAGATAACACCAGTACAGGGGTCGGCAAATCGTGGCAACCAGAGCCGCTCTAGCCGCTCTACTGCGACTTCCTGGCTTTGACAAAAACAAAAAAATATCTATACACACACACACATTATATATATATATCATGATTAATCGCATGATTTTTCTGCAATAATTGCGATTAATCACATTTTGCGCCAAATTCAACACTGAAGTAAAAAACTGGTGTATTGCATGCTTTTATTTTAAAGTAATGTTACCAGAACAATATAACAGCACTCTGGAGCAACAGCAAGTTAACATACATACCTATATCGTTTATACATACATATATAGTTTCTAAATATATATATATATATATTTTGAACAAGTACTATTAAGTAGTAAGGGTCCCTGTGAGGGACAAACCACTCGATAAGCCCCTCCCAATGCAAAAAAAACAAAACATGCAGTTAACGCATGATCAAATAATTAACGCCGTTAATCGATTGAAAAGTTAACGCGATATTAACGCGTTAACTTGCCCAGCCCTAATTCAGCCCTGATTTTTCGCCAAATTCAATAATGCATTAAAGATTAGTGTATTGCATGCCTTTATTTTAAAGTAATGTTATCAGAACAATATAACAGGCACTCTGGAGCAACAGCAAGTTAACATACATACAAATATAGTTTATAAATCTGTTTTCAGAAGTGATACTAACTTAAAGTGCTCTGCCATAGTGGATCAGACCATGGGGTCAGGAGCTTTGCGCATGCGCGATTAACTTTCAATCTGGACGTCGAGGCTGCAGCTTGCGACCGCGGCTCGCGGCAGCACCGCTGCTGGTTGAGAACAGAAGCTACATAACAATACGTGCTTTCACATCAGGCTCAATTCGTCAACACTGCCTGTCTGTGAGGCACAGAAGCGCGTGCGCACCTACATAAAGCGCCTTCAAAATAAAAGCAGTGTTCCCGTAATGCGTTCATGGTGTTTATCTATTCATTTATTTTTCATGTTTGATTGACCTCATGCAGGCTGGTCTGCGGTAGCCGTAAGACGCCTAGATCTGAACAACGTTGTCTGGAGAGACTTAAAGCGATAAGCCCCCCCCCCCAATCCACAAAAAAAACACGTGCAGTTGACGCATGATCAAAAAGTTAAGGCTGTGTGAAAGGATTGCCAGATTAACTCTCTCTCTCTATATATATATATTAGGGCTGGGCAATTTTTTAAATTTTAAGCCACTCCTTCTTTTGTCCATGTTCAGTGTGTTGCTTACCTTAAAGATGTATGTTGAAGACCAGCAATTGATTAACTTTATACAAAAGCAGTAAGTGCTTTTCATGTTTTCCAATTCAGTTCAGTTTTTCTTACTCAGTGAGAAAAGTCCAGCCTGTGTTGGCTTGAACAAGTGGACTGAAGTCTGGTTGAATGAGGTGGAGATGTGAAGGACAGCTGACAGCGGCGGCTTTGCGCATGCGCGATTAATGTTTGGCAGCCTCACGCTGAGCTTGCAGCGTGAGGCTGCCGGTAGACTGACCGCCTGTGAAGCTTCGTGAGGCGACTTAGCGACTCGCAGCAGCTGAGAACAGACACTACAGAACAATATGTGCTTTCGCGTCAGGCTCAAGTTGACAAATCGTCTGGTTAGGCTGCGGAAGTGGGAGCGAGCACCAAGATTAATCACCTTCAAAGTAAAAGCCCCCCCGAAAAAAATGCAGTTAACGCATGATCAAATAATTATCGCCGTTAATTGATTCAAAATTAACACGTTAACTTGCCTAGCCCTAATTTTCACATCACACTTGTGTAACTTGCTGCCTGTCTAATACAGAAGTGTTTCAAATGTTCCTTATTTTTATAATCAAAATAGTTCATCAAGGTGAAAAAAATACTGCATCCGTCGCAGCAGTTAATGACACCGTTTGTTCATGATAATTTAAGATCAACGTATCATTATGCATTTGTTGTTGGATAACAACAATGTAAACAGTCAAACCAACACAGAAATGCAGAAACTGCTCTCTTTGAAGTCGGGTAGGCTGTAGTTGTGTGTGTGTGTGTTACTCTCACCATTGCGCTGGGGAGGACCTCGACCCATCTGCTGGTTCATGCTAAAGGAATCCTGGGGGTTTGGGTTCATGGCGCTCGTATGAAGAGCAGAGTCTGAGTTGGTTCTGTGTGGGATGAAGAAGGAGAATGATTATGACAATTGTTCCAGCACCTTCGACAGAAGCAGAGGACCTCTCAGGGCCGTAACGTGCCTCCACCCACACACACGCAAGCACGCACGCGCACGCACACATACATACACAAAAAATGTGGTTATCCATAAGCATAGTTATAGAGGGAAACTGGTCGCTACAAGAAATTAGTCGTCATGGTTGTAAATATCTAATACGAGCTGTAAACTCAGTTCTCACTTGTGTGTGTGTGTGCGCACAATATAATAAGCAATATTACAAGCTCACTGTACCTAATGTAATTAATTTCCCTTGATTAACTTTTTTTTTTAAAGTCACACACACACTATTGAATACATTAAGGAAGCTATTACAAATGCAGGACATTTATATACATTAGGAGGTTTTTACAGCCTGAGTTGTCTATGAATTAATATGATGTTTTGAGAAATGTGTATAGTTAAAGAGAGTTAAGTGACAGCAATGCCAGGTTCATCTCTGTACCTTGCTAAACACATTATGAAATAAGTTTGGTATCAAACAGTGAATGTTGACTGTGAACGCCTCGTAGCCTGGGAGTTAATAGTAGTGTGACAGCAAATAAGCACATTTTCCAGAAGTTCTTTAAATTCATAAAACAAAGAAAATATGTATGTGACTTTTAAACAATTAGGTGTATCAACATAATCAAAACTCCCCTGTCTGGTTAACTCAAACTGGATTTTTCTTTGAATTCAGAAAACTTGAGCTCAAATCACTTTGAAAAACAAAACTTTCCAAAGACACTTGGAAAAGGCTGAAAGTGAGAAAATGTTAAAAAAAAAAAAAAAAAAAAAAAAAAAGAGCTGTGACTCCTAAAGATGGTTAGTGAGAGAGGCACTATTAATTAATGTTTCAGGGGAGGAAAAAACAAAGAATGCACAAATCCACCACAAACAGTCGCAAGTGCAGGTTTGTCCCTTTGCCTTCTATCTCAGTGCTTCAGAGGAAGAAAAGAGGGGATTACTGAAATGTCACAAATCAGGCCGAGATGTAAAAAAAGGATTGAGAGCAGGACGTGATGTAGCCAAGGGAGATTGCAACAAGACAAAGAATAGAATTGTTGGCCTCTGTGTCAGGGACGGATGAAGCGGATAGTCAGGTGGGCGGGGGGAGAGAGAGAGAGAGCGAGAGCGAGAGCGAGAGATCAAGGGTCACCTGTTGAGTTGTGATATTAATCTCAACCCAGGCCGCTTTTCCTCGGTCCACGGTTGCTGTTCCCTTCAGAGAGACAAAGAGAGAGGAAAGAGATGACAGACATTTACTGGCTGAGTAGAGACCCCCGGCTCTGGCCTTTAGAAGTTTGTGTGAAGAAGAGACGTATTAACAACGACGAGCCTCGTGTTGAAGAAAGAAAGACCCTGAAAAATACTCAAGACACCTTTGTACATTTGAGGAAAAAGAAACTGGAAAGACAGAATTAATCAAAAGCAGAGTGAAAACACGTTTATAAACCTGCAGCTGAGGCGCTAAAGGGGAGGGGTGGTGTGAAACAAGCAGCTCTCTGGGGGAACCAATGAGAGAGAAACGACAGAAAACACTTGATGTGGAGGGTCATTGTCGAAGCCTGAAACAGTAAACATTGAGTGTATTTTCTAATGCATTTAAGCAAAAAAAAAGGAACTCGACTTGAGGAGGAAAAGCACTTAGAGACGAGCACAACTCGTCTTCTAAAAACACAAACGGTCCACAAAATAATTCAATGAGTCTTCTGTTACCGCTGGATTTTATGATGAAAAAATATATATATTTATTTATTATTTTGTATAGTAATTAAAAGTTATAGCTTTTTTTAAATTATAATGTAATTTTTTTTTACATGTATTATAATATTAGCAATTATTATTAGTCTATTAGCTTATTTTCTCATTGCACAGCTGCCTTTATTGGTTCCTCTGCTCCTTCAGGCCTCTTGTATGGTTTCTTGGGACCTGTTTAACAGCATTTTTTATCCAATCACATTTCACTTCTCTTTATCTATGTAATATTATCCTGGTTAAAATACATGGAAGAGCCTTTGCGAGACCCTAGATGTGTGATTGTTCACAGGGCCCGTGTGACCATTAACATGCACTGTGATTGGTCAGTGAAGCTAGCGTCACACCTAGAATCTAGAATTTCAGGATTTACTGATGACCCCTTTACCACTGAGGTTTATGTGCGTCTGGTGAGTGAAATGCTGGTTATGTTAATGTTTTTTTTAACATTTTAATTTGTATTTAATCATAAACAAGCCACGGCGCTGTAGTTGCTGCTGCACCTGGGGGTGTTGGTGCTTCTAAACGTGGCCTCTCTACCCGCGTCCTCTCCCCGCTGGGAGAGGTTGTCGCCGGCGCAGCTGTGCTGCAATGTCATGTCTGCACTGTGCAAGGTCAGATTTGGACAACATGCATTGTTGTTGATAAACAACTTTCCCCTTGCTTTGCTGCCCCTCGTCGGGTGCATTTCCTCCACTGTGGTGCGCCGCGACCGGCTTTAGGTCGGCTTGGAAAGATTCGTGCTGAAGGTGGCACGCCGGCTCCGGCCGTGTGCTTTAAAGAGCCTATGTCGGGACCTCGCCGCTTCCCAGGGCTGTGGAATATGTGCTTGCTGTGACTTCTCTCCCCGGCGGCGAGGGACACATCCCCCTGCTCCAGACATGGCCGTCCACCGGTGCGCACTGTTCTTAGTTCATCGCAAGGGCGGGGATCAGCCCACGTAAAGGGCGTCAGGGGTCTGTCGGCAACCTACCCGACCCGTCTTGTTACACGGACCAAGGAGTCTAACGCACGCACGAGTCAGAGGGTCTCTGAAATCCCGTGGCGCAATAAAAGCTAGGGCTGGCGCGCGCACCTCGCACCTTGCTCACGGCATCTCCTTTTGTTTTTTTTCTCGTGATGTGGAGCGGCTCCGCGGGTCAGTAAAACTGAAAGAGATCTTTTTCGACAATGGCGCATTGCCACATCTCAGCAATTCGCTAATTAGATTCCGGCGACGTGGCCACAGTGTAAATTAGCATTGTATTGTATCACAGAAAAATACAAGATCCCTGATACAAGAGCTTTGCATGTGTCAAATCAACTAGTCTAGCCACTTAGCTTGCCACTGGAGGGAGTAGAGGCTGATATTTATATATAGATTTATGGAATGCAGATGAGCTGTGACACAATGACATGCTAATTTGGTTTGTATTTGTTACTGCCAGGAACCTTTAATATGTTTTGTTTACTCAAACGCATGAGTGCAATATAGGATATTGGCTATGAAGCACAAAGAAACAAGGCTGAGCTACAAACTTTTGCACACCATTCCTCCCACACAGAGAGCTTCTCAAAGTTCACTGTGCACAAGTAGTTCAAGCAGTCGTATGAACCCTAAATAAGTTATAATACTTGCGTTCTTTTATATCATTTTTTATATATATATATATATATATATATATATATATATATATATATATATATATATGTGTGTATATATATATATGTGTGTATATATATATATATATATAATTATAATTATAATGTGTGTGTGTGTATAGATATTTTTTTGTTTTTGTCAAAGTCAGGAACTCGAGTAAAACACAAATCTTATGTAATGCCTTATTATCATTGCCAGTTTAGAGAACTGCTTCCTCTGACACACAAACACTTCCTGGCCAAAAAAAAAGTTGCCACCAACAAAAAAGGTCACACACCAATATTTTGTTGGACCGCTTTTAGCTTTGATTACCGCACACATTTGCTGTGGAATTGTTTTGATAAGCTTCTTCAATGTCACAAGATTTAAGTCCATCCAGTGTCATATTAATTTCTCACCAAAATCTTGTATTGATGATGGTAGAGTCTGATCTGCGCAAAGCCTTCTCCAGCACATCCCAAAGATTCTCAATGGGGTTAAGGTCTGGACTCTGTGGTGGCCAATTCATGTGTGAAAATCATGTCTCATGCTCCCTGAACCACTCTTTCACAATTTGAGCCAGCGGAATCCTGGCATTGTCTTCTTGAAATATGCCCGTGCCATCATGAAATAAAAAATCCATTGATGGAATAACCTGGTCATTCAGTATATTCAGCTAGTCAGCTGACTTCATTCTTTGAGCACATACTGTACGCTGAACCAACTGCAGCAACCCCAGATCATAGAACTGCCCCCCCACGGGCTTGTACAGTAGGCACTAGGCATGATGGGTGCATCACTTTATCCGTCTCTCTTTTTACCCTGATGTGTCCATCACTCTGGAACAGGGTAAATCTGGACTCATCAGACCACATGACCTTCTTCCATTGCTCCAGAGTTCAATCTTTATGCTCCCTAGCAAATGTAAGCCTTTTTTTTCCGGTTAGCCTCACTTATTAGTGGTTTTCTTAAGGCTACACAGCTGTTCAGTCCCAATCCATTGAGTTCCCTTCACAATGTGCTTGTTACTTTCACTATTAAACATAGTCCCGAGTTCTGCTGTTTTTCTTCGATTGTATTTTATCAAACGTTTAAGTGATTGCCGATTACGATCATTCAGGATTTTTTTCCAGCTACATTTCTTCCTCGAGGACGATGAGTCCCCACTATCATTCCAGTTTTTAATAATGTGTTAGAAAGTTCTTAACCCAATTTTAGTAGTTTCTGCGATCTCCTTAGATGTTTTCTCTGCTTGATGCATGCAAATGATTTGACCCTTCACAAACAGACTAACATCTTTCCCACGACCACGGGATGTGTCTTTTGACATGGTTGTTTAGGAAACGAGAAGCAACTCATTGCACCAGTTGGGGTTAAATAACTTGTTGCCAGCTGAAAGATAAATCGCTCATGCGGTAATTATCCAATAGGAGGCTCGTACCTATTTGCTTAGTTAAATCCAGGTGGCGACTTTTTTTTAGCCAGGCAGTGACTTTGTCTCTCTCACTCTCTCTCACACGCACACACACACACACACACACACAGTTGTGTGAAAAAGTCTTTGCCACCTTCTTGATTTCTTATATGTTTTGCATGTTTGTCACAATTAAATGTTTTAGATCAACAAATTCAAATATTAGACAAAGACAACACAAGTAAACACAAAATGCAGTTTTTAAAATAAGGTTTTTATTATTAAGGGGAAAAGACATCCAAACCTATATGGCCCTGTGTGAAAAGGTGATTGCCCCTTAAAACTAATAACTGGTTGGACCACCCTTAGCAGCAGCAACTGCAATCAAGCGTTTGCGAAAACTGGCAATGAGTCTTTTACACTTTACGAGGTAGAGGAATTTTGGCCCACTCATTTTTGCAGATTTTTTGTAATTCAGCCACATTGGAGGGTTTTCGAGGATGAACAGCCATTTTAAGGTCATGCCACAGTATCTCAATCAGACTCAGGTCGGGACTTTGACTAGGCCACTCCAAAGTCTTCATTTTGTTTTTCTTAAGCCATTCAGAGGTGGACTTACTGGTGTTCTGGATCATTGTCCTGCTAGAGAACCCTAGTGCGCTTCAGCTTGAGGTCACGAACAGATGGCCGGACATTCTTTTTCAGGATTTTTTCAGCACAGCAGAATTCCTGGTTCCATTTACCGTAGCAAGTCTTCGAGGTCCTGAAGCAGCAAAATTGCCGCAGACATTACGCTATTACCATAATTTTTTACTGTTGGTATGATGTTCCTTTTCTGAAATGCTGTGTTACTTTTACGCCAAATGTAATGGGACATACACGTTATTATATTTATATAGTGCTTTCCTAAGTACTCAAAGTCCTTTAACATAACAGTTAAAGTATCATAAAAGATAAATAATAAAACAAATAGAATAAACAAAATAAAAGCAGTACGAGAGCACACAGTCATATATTGAAAGCAGTTTTAAAGAGGTGAGTTTTGATTTGTGCTTTCAATGTAGGGAGATAAGAGCAGTCACGGATGAGTTTACAGGGTGGACAGGAGGATGGCATCAGAGGAGCGGAGCTGACGGGATGAAGTGGGGTGGTGGAGCAGGTCGGTGAGGTAGGAGGGGGCCTGATTGTGGAGGGCTTTGTGGGTGATGAGAAGGTTTTTGTAATGGATGTGTTGTGGGACGGGGAGCCAGTGGGGGTTCTGGAGAACAGGGGTGATGTGATTGCGGGAGCGGTTGTGGGTGAGCAGGCGGGCAGCAGAGTTTTGGATGTATTAGAAGTTTGAGGATTTTGAATGTTTTACCATAAAGAATGCTATTGCAGTAATCAATTCTGCAGGTAATGAAGGCATGGATCAGGGTTTTGGCAGCAAAAGAGGAGAGTGATGGGCGGAGACGGGCGATGTTTTTTGAGTGAAAGAAAACAGTTCTGGTAATGTGTTTGACGTGGTGTACAACGGAAAGGTTGCTGTCAAACATGACTTCAAGGTTGCTTATGTGTGGGGAGGGAGACATAGTGGAGTTGTCGATGATGAAAGAAGTTGTGACTGGTCTTGGTGAAGGATTTGGGGCCGATGATGATCAAATCAGATTTATCACAGTTGAGTTTAAGAAAGTTGGCTGGCATCAATGATTGAATGTAAGTGAGGCAGTCAGTGAAAGTGGAGTACGTAACAGTGGTGATGGCTTTTGTGGAGATGTAGAGGTGGACATCATTGGCGTAGCAGTGACCATGTTGACGGATAATGTTGCCAAGAGGGAGCAGGTAGAGGATGAACAGAAGAGGACGAAGCACCGAACCCTGGGGGACGCCTTGAGACAGAGCAGCGGTGGACGAGGTGCAGCTATTGATGCTGAGATGAGCCGGAAATTGCTCATGGAGTCGGGGATAAGTCCATGTTTCTTGAGGATGGGGGTGACAGCAGCCAGTTTAAGTGTGTTGGGGACAGAGCCGTAATTGAGGGAGGACTGAATTATTGCTGTAATGAGTGGTGCAATGGCTGGGAGACAGTCCTTTACGAGGGTAGATGGGATGGGATCTCGGATACAGGTGGAGCTTCTCATTCCTGTAGTGAAGGAAACAAGCTCCAGTGGGGAGACAGGGGAGAAATTAGAAAGGGGCTGGGGGGTGGGGGGGAGGGTAAAATGTTGGGGGCAGATGGAGAGATGGAAGGGGGGGGGAGGGGGAAGAAAAGAGTTGCATTTGTCAACTGTAAAGCATTTGAAGGTGGTGTCCCTGGGGTTGAGAAGCTTGTTTATTGTGGAAATGAGAGCCTTTGGGTTGGAGGAGTCAGAGTGTATGAGGTGTGAGTAGTAGGTGGACCGGGCTGAGAGCATCTTTGTACTGTTAACGTAGTCAGAGTAGGCATGGAGATAGACTGTTAAACTGGTTTTCTTGCAGAGTCTTTCCAGCTGACGTCAATGACATTTCATGATACGGAGTTCAGGAGTGTACCAGGGAGCTGAGTGTGTGAATGAGACCTTATAAAAAAGATCAACTTTGAGTTGAGAGGATGAGTTGTCGCTGCGCTCTTGGGGTAATTTTGGTCGACCGGCCACTCCTGGGAATGTTCACCACTGTTCCATGTTTTCGCCATTTGTGGATAATGGCTCTCACTGTGGTTTGCTGGAGTGTGGTTTGCGCAAAGCTTTAGAAATGGCTTTGTAACCTGTTCCATACTGATTAATCTCAATGACTTTCCAAAGATGTGACAAACCACAGTTAATTTGTGTTTTAACAGGCCGTGGCAATCACTTTTTCACACAGGGCCATGTAGAGTTGCCCCCCCGCCCCCCTCTTGATAATAAAAAAGATAAGAAATCAGGAAGGGGCAAACACTTTTTCACACCACTATTTTTTTTAATAACGTATTTTCATCATAACTATGAATATCCAGCATGATGAACTTTAAAGTAATAATAAATTAGCAAACATAGTCTGGATTGCTTTGTTACGACTCCTACAAGCCCGGATGTTTACGGAGATGTCTTTATTATTGAAATCCGAGGCACAATATTATTATAATTATTGGTATTATTCGTGGGTGCAGTTTACAAAATGTAAAAGTCTAACTTTTCCACCACAGTGGAGGAAATGCGCCCGGCAAAGGACCGCACAGCAAGGGGAGAGCCCAACCCCATCGGGTCAACAACAATGCATGTTGTCCAAATTTATCCAACAAAACCTGACACCCTGCATAGTGCAGACATGACATTGCAGCACAGATGCACCAGCAACAACCTCTCCCCGTGTCATGGTGCACACCAGGCCACGGGAAAAGGCACCAGCACCCCCAGTGCAGCAGCAACTACAGTGCTGTGGCTTGTTTATGATTAAATACGACTGCAAATGTAAAAAACAGTAACATGATCAGCATTTTACTCACCAGACGCACATAACCCTCTGTGGGAATGGGGTCATCAGTAAGTCCTGAGATTCTAGCTTCTAGGTGAGTCAATAGCTTCACTGACCAATCAGCACACATGTTAATGGTCCTTGTGATCAATCACACGTCCAGGATTTCGAGAAGGCCGTTTCATGTATTTTAACCATAAAACATGTGATTGGATAAAAAATGCTGTTACACAGGTCCCAAGAAGCCATACAAGAGGCCTGAAGGAGCAGAGGAACAGATGAAGGCACAGCGCAATGAGAAAATAAGCTAATAGGCAAAAGAAAATTGTACTTGTGAAGATCAATTACATTATAAAAAAGCTATAATTTTTAATTATAATATTATTTTTAATTATAAAATAACTAGAACTTTGTGATTCTGTGTAGGCCACCAGAGAAGGCTTCGAAAGCCCTGACGGACCGCTACTGTAACTCACAAAATGAACATCATGCTGTATTAAAGAAGACTTGAAACTACATGATGTTCCACATTATTATGCAAATTGGATTTAAGGGTAATAAACTTTTTTTTTTTTTTCTTCAATTAAACTCATGGATGGTATTGTGTACCAGGGCTCCTTGGATCACTGAAATGAATCTCAGACACCTATGATAATGAGTTTGCTAGGTTAGCCCAATTAAGGAAAAACTACTTAAGAAGGGTGGTCCAAATTATTAAGCAGACGACCATTTTCAAGCAATATAGCGAAGAAAAAGGATCTCTCTTCTGCCAAAAAGCGTGAAATAGTTTAATGCCTTGAACAAGGTATCAAAAAAACTTCAATAATTCACAAAAACTTAAGCGTGATCATCGTACTGTCAAGAGATTTGTGGCTGATTCAGAGCACACACAGGTTTGTGCAGATAAAGGCACAATAAGGAAGGTTTCTGCTAGACAAAAACATCAGATTAAGAGAGGCCTCTGGAGTCCCACAAACATCAAGGTGTAGGATCCTCCAGAGGCAGTTATGCGTGACAAGGTGCTAAGTGTTCCCAGATTGGAAATGGAGAAGGATCGTACCAAATGCTCAATATGGTTGTATTTGGAGGATTATTATCATGCATCTGGCAACCCTGAGATCGGTCGACCAATGACAGTTCTCTCCACAGTTAGAGCTCGCGCAAGAAGATGAACGTAAGACACCGTTTCAAAACTTGTAAGAGCGTAATAACTAGTTAGTGAAAGACCCAGAGAAACACAAATATCCAACGAGGTAAAATCCCGGACGTTTTGGAATCCCTGCCGGACGCATTTGTTATGTCTCGAAAAGAGGACATGTCGGGAAAAAGAGGACGTCTGGTCACTATGTAAGCTAGAGTTAGTTTACTGTTCAACGACAAGCAACTTGAGGCTACATCTCCAGAATGTGCACCCAAGAGAACAAGGCATAACATGTGAAACTTCAGCGGAACAGACACGTCGGGATACATATTTTTCGCCGTCCGCCACAAGTTCGCGGGAGAGGGAGAGAAAGAGTGCGTGTGTTCGAGCGAGGGGCCAATGTCTGCTGTCTTGGACATTAGTTAATTTACTTATTTTTGTGTAGGTAATATGTTGTTGAATATGTTTAAACTTAATTAAATTATCTATACAAGTAATTATGTTTCGTATTAATTTGTCCTGTTATTGACGTGCCTATTGCGCACTGCACATGCGCAACCAGAAATTCGAATATATTCGAATATACGTGTTTTTTTTAAAGCGAATATTCAAATGTCATTTTTGAGCAATTTTAACAGTTCCAGGTGGGAGGCAGTTCACATCCAAACAGCAGCTCTGGGAGGCTATTCTGACATCCTGCAAAGAAATTTAAGCAGAAACTCTCACAAAACTCACAAGGTCAATGGATGCAAAAATTGTGAAGCTGCTATCAAATAAGGGGCCCTATGTTAAAATGTAACCTGACCTGTAAAGATGTTTTTGATTGAAATAGCTTATGAATTCAGCAAATATGACCTCCTTATGCTGCAAATTCAAGAGATGAGCATTTTCAGTTCATAACAACCTATAAAATATTAGAAAATTGTCCTTTGTAATAATTTAGAACAGTGCATTTTAAGATTTTTATTTTTTTAAAACACAGTTTAATGAATTTGAATATTATTGAACAAACCTCCCAATGATAAAAAATGGTCAATGACTTAAAAATTATGCTGACTGTCATTTGCATCAACTATTTAGAAAAATCTGAGAAAAATCTAATTTGCATAATAATGTGGAATGCGGTGCATACATTTACAAGTTTACAATGTATACTGAGGGAATAAATCAAGAGAGAAGTAAATTAATTTATATAGACTTCTATACAACCAGAATCACCACCACTAATGGTCAATGGAGAGATTGCAGCTTTAAGACACAGTCCTTTTCAGACTTGGAAGTTGCCCGCCTGGGTAAACAAAGCCTTTTTTTTCCTCTGGTGGTCAACTAGGGGTAAATCAGCCAAAAATAAATGCAAGAATGTTCACATACCAAGTTTGTAATTTGATTTTAGTATGAAAGAAGTTGGTGTTTACGGGCAGCAACGCTGCCTTTTTACAGTAGGGCAGCAATCCGGAGGATAAAAAAGCCTTTGGTAAATCATCACACTGCATCTCCCAAAGAAATAAATGTTCAGATCTACAGAGCAATCTCCAGGGAGCTTTGTCTGAGAAAATTCATCCCGAGAGAGGCTGGTATGAGAATAGCACACCAAAGATCGTTGAGTTGAACTGGACGAGGGCGTGGGACTGGACCAAGGCTCTGACCCTGAAACAGATGGTCCATGATGTCTGAGGGCTCAAGGGCCAATACCTTTTAAGAAATTCTTCTCTGTGTGTTCAGTAAGCTTCTTTTATGCCAAATATTATACTAACAGGAACCTACTTTTAACATTGAACTTAATATGAAAGGCTAGCGTACTGTTGTGACTTATCAAACGTATATATCTTATAAAGGGCTGGTTTACCCAAGGTGATGCAGAAATGTCAGTAAAAATGAAAGTTTATTTGAATCCAATAATGGCTCTTTCGATTGTTTATAATTTCTTTTAAAAGTCGGCCTCCAGAAAAAAAACACATCTGGGAACTACTATTCTAGAGGACAGATGGTGATTATACACATTTTAAAAAAATGCTGGCTATACACTGTACAGATGGTCAAAGATGGGAAATCGCTACTTCTTTTCCTGAAAGAGATAAGAAAGAAGAAGAGAAAACAGCCTCACACGATCCAGAGGGAAGATAAAATCTGTGTGCCAGACTGCTGGTCATGGAGTGATTGAAGGCTACGTGAATACTTGCATTTCTGTTGTGCCTGATGATCCCTTAGCACAGGCCCGACTTTTAAACTCAGAGAGACTGGAAAGTTTGGCACGAGCCACTTTAATCTAAACACGGAGCAGTAAAAACTTAATGGAATTGGTGCATTTGGAAATTGTCCCCTTTGTTCTCAGAAGTTTTTGTGCAAGGCTCTGGGTTGACACAACAGAAAGCTGATTGCTGTTGAGATGATAAAAGTA
>NW_027175820.1:6772500-6775000 GCF_023055335.1 Clinocottus analis
GTTAAATATCCTTACTGGGTGCCTGCACCAGAATGACGGTATGTGAAAAATCCGGTATACTGCACAGCCCTAATTGCAGCCCTACACTAAAGTGTTCAAAATGCTTAAAAAGCATTGTGTTTGTGCTTTAAAGCTGACTGGAACGTAATGTACTGCAGATGTTGTTTATGGCGTTTGGACACACCTACCACCCTTCTCTCCCCTGGGACGGAAGAGGGGCATTGACCACAACACAAGCGCTCAGAGAGCCTTACGGGACAAATCGGCACCTTTTTCTGTGGACGTTCAGTGTTCGGTATGTTCTTAGCTGGTTTCGTAAAAACAAAACAAGATTGCGGCGGACAAAATGCTGAACTTAAGGCTTCAAATTAGTAGCAGTCCACAAACCTAGTCATCGCGGTTACTCGGTCCATTTCTTATATACCAAGTCTATGTAACAGATCGCAGTGCGTAAGCTTCTATAAATAAGAACGTGCAGCAACATGTTCATCTTGATCGACTCTTTAGAAAAAAACATGCAAGAAACATCAAGATACAATGTTTTGTAAAAAGTGAGCTTGAAAAGCAAACTAAAACAATTAAACTAAAGTGTGTGTAAATGTGATAGTGAAATGAGCCAAAATCCACAGCTGAGGGGCCCGTTTATCGCCGTTGCACACTGCGACAACAATCTGCAACAACAATCTGCTGCAGGTTGAAGCTGGAGGCTTCAGCTCGGCCTGCAGAGACTTGACAGAGCAGATGCCAACCGCATTATACGGGGCGATCTGTGCGGCGTGATGGACGGAGCATGAAAGCGGCGATAAAAGCTTTGCCGCCTCACAAGGTTACATGAACATATTCTTTCTGTAAAGATTCTAAAAGCAGAAAGGTTTTGATTTGAAGCCGTTAAATCAGGCGAGGACCGCCATGTTCTCAGAGACCATGTGTGGGCACCAACGTAAAATCAGTTTGTAGCTGTGGTCCATCACTTTACGGTCTTTAAAAAAAAGATTTATGCTCCAGTAAAAATGTTCACTTCATGTGGAGTATAAATCATAGGCCTTAGTAGCTAAGCCTGCAGACAAAGAATGTACTCATTTAAAAATATATATTTTTTAATGCTCAGCAAAGTGGAGCAAAGCAGCATCCTGCACATTTAACACGGGAGTCTGCGTTGGTTGCTTTGTGACACATGGCTCTCCCAGAAATGCTCTCACTAAGAACTTTGTCTGTCTTTCCATCCTGCCAGGACGTTGTTGTCAGCCAACCTGTCTTTTTCCTTTTTCTTTATGTTCCGTCAGCAATGACAAGAAGGCGTGGGGGCCTCGTTTTGCTTTTACAGCACAAGCTGTTAAAAGATTGCGCTGAACACAGAGCCTGGCAAACCGTCTATGTCTGCGCCAAGGAGGAAGACGGGGGAAAGGGCAACTGGCAGCTGGCCAAGCCAGCACATAAAAACCCACAAGAGTGAAGAGCAAGAGTGAGTGGGGAGGAGGTTCTTTTATCCCCCTCTTTATAACAGGACCATAATTCTCTCTCTTGTAAACACTGAATAGAAGCCGGCAACCAATACACCGACTGCACTACCAGAGCTCACAATAAGGCCAAGTGGTGCAGCAGTAGTGTACATTTCTGCAAAGCTGGAGATTTTAAACCACAAGGCAGTGGTGCTGTGGCAACATACAATCCCTAAACAGTAGGACGGCTGCTGTTGGGCATGACCTTTAACATGAAAAAGCTATCTGTCAAACACCTTTTGGTAGACGCGCCATACCAGGGACGAGCACAGCACCTGAAACAATCCTGCAAAAAAGAAAAACTAAAACATGAAGGTCACTCCCAGCCTCCAATCTGCCTTGCAAATCCAGAGTTATATTAATTTCTCACTTGTGTTTGATCGAGATGGCTGGTGGATATAAAGATAACACTAGTAGGCACAGAGAGGCTTGATACAGGAAACAGGGCGGGTAAGAGGAAACTGTTCCTGTTGTAAAATACTGAAGTTTAGAGGAAGAAGAGAAACACAATGTCAGCAGACATTCATATATTTTTTACTTACCTTCTCCAGCTGTTGTCCAGAGGCGGGGACAGGTACACCGCTCCGTACGGAGAGCTCTCTATGTGGACTTTCGTTAAGGGAAATACAGAAAACATCACTGTGATAATAAAGTTCAATTAGAACGTTTTTTGATTCTACATAGATAACTGTTTCTTGTAAAAACCGTCAGCTAGACAGGGATATCAATAACGCTGCATTCTCTCTAGTCACCAGCAGGGGGCAACTCCTCTGGTTGTGTAGAAGTCTAAATTACTCTACTTCTCTCTCGATCTCTTGAGAACTTGTGGTGTCAAAACCATTGTTTACAAACCAACGGGTGACAGCCTGCTCTCTGATCGCCAGCACATTTTACCAACGATTTTATCAGACAGTTGATTAAAAAGAGGAAGACAACGACCATGATGAAGTCGCTTTTGGAGCGAGGCCACAGAATTACGAAAGTGCTGCTGTATTTCTAAG
>NW_027175820.1:6780000-6797500 GCF_023055335.1 Clinocottus analis
TTCTGTTCCCGAGGCTACAAAACAGCTGCCCACAAGGTCAAGTGCTGTCACGCTTGAACCAACACCACCATAAAAATAAATAATAAAGAGCAACCACCTGGAAGCCACAACACCCACTTCCACACAGCTGATGTGAAGTCTCCTGCTTGTTTACAATTTTTAGATTTGGAAGGATATCTGCCGTCCGTGCTTGTCGACGGGTCGGCGGTGGGGAGAATTGATGCGGTTGCGGTCCCTGTGGACCCTCTCGACCAGTCCGTGGTGCCGGGTCCCTCTGGCCGAGTCCAATCCTGACGGAAAGCCACCCTGAACAGAGACATCGAACATGTGAGACAGGAAGAGGATTAAACTTTAGTTGCATATGAAAGCAGTGTTTAATTTGAATCAATTTAACCATATATATTGTATTTGTTTTTGCCACAACTTGAACTCCACTGTGGTGACATAACCACTGGCTATTAGATGTAATGGCCGCTACGTTTTCATCAGGGCTGGCGCTTCAAACACAAAAGGACGGCTAATTAATACTACATGCATAAAACAGACAACTAAAACAGTTAGTTTGAACGCACAAAAGGTGATTCCTCTGACTTTTGCCAGCTTTAAATGCCACATTGTAGTGATGAAATTAATGTAAAGATTTGACACTCAAAGTCAGAGTGAAGAGGAGTTTGCAGAGGAAAGAAGAGAGGGCAAGCTCAAATCGTGGCACCGGAACCTCGTAGAGGCATTTCCTGTGGCAGCTCTCAGATGCCGCGGCACTTACGAGTTGACACTAGTTTTTGTGTCAGTTTCTACTGTTTGAGGCAGCTGCCACTACTTGTCGCTGCAGCTGCCTCTCTTTTGGAGAGAGATGCCAGGTCTTGCTGCGGCAGATGGCTCTGTTTGAGGGGTTCCGCTGTTTTTGAGAGGTTCTGCAATAGTTTACTCTTTATGTTTCGTTATTCGACAATATGTGCCAATACATTAAGTTTCTGGAAGGTATAAAGGTAAGACATTCTGGATGATTGAGAATTAAGTTATATGATCAAACTTAATATCGATATATTATAAAACATGATTCAAAATGGTTTTATAAAGAAGTATTCAGATAATATCATAGTACTAAAACCAGTAAAAGTATGCAAGTAAAATCAAGAAGTGCACTTCAAGTGACACAAGTAGAAGTGCTCAAAGCAGAAAATGTGAGAAGCTTGAACTGATCAAAGTATTAATGCAAGTGATTATTTGGCTATTCATGGCAGCTGTACTAAGAGGGCTACATACTGTTGGGTCGTTACATAACAAACCATCATGTTTTATAAACCCTTATGTTTTGTGTGCCTTCATTTTGAATGTAACTAAAGCTGTCAAATAAATGTAGCGGTGTAAAAAGTACAATATTTCTCTGAGATGTCGTGGAGTAGGAGTAGAAAGTGGCATGAAAATGAAATAAAAAAGTAAACTAGGGCTGCAACTAACGATTATTTTAATAATCGATTAATCAAAAAAATAATCGACCGATTAATCGGTCGATTATTTTTTCGATTAATCGATTAAAACAATAAATAATTTTAAAGCATTAATTTGCAACCTTTTATTACAAAAACAGAACTGACAGTGCAAATTCACAGTGCAATGTTAACAATGAAGAATTTATAAAAAATAAAGAAATATAAACCAGAAAACTTAACACGATTTGTCAGAACTTGTTCTCTACACTCACAGAGACGCACACTCACAGACGCACACACACATGTAGACACACACACACTCACAAACATGCACACACTCACACTCACAGACATGCACAGTCACACTCACAGACATGCACACTCACAGCGACACATTCACAGTGATGCACACTCACAAACACACACTCACAGATGTACAAACTCAGAGAACAAGAGATGAGAATTCCAGAAGTAAGCACTCAATGTATCAACGGATAACTTACGGACTGCACTTTACCTAAACAAAGGTTGTTAATTAGATATCGAACTACAAATCCCAGCAACACTTCCTCTGCATGAAGCCACATTATATCGGACTGTTGAACGTAGGTCTGCGTTCTGCACTTCAAATGAGATATTTACGCATTGCTTCTTTTGAAGCCCCGCGGTATTTTAAAACAAAGACGTTCTCTAACCCAACAGCGCAGCTCAAACACGGGGAATGAACAACTAGCTAGCGAGCTAACAACAACGGTTAGCCTACATGTTAAGTTATTGTACACGCAATGCGACTATGCAGTAACATACGAGAGATACAACGGGCTGAACCTCCTGGATCTTCTGTCTGCTTCGCTCCACTCAACTGTTTGGTTCAATACTCAAACATCTTCACGACTTATTGAGTGGCGTAATAATCGCGCGACACAACGCATAAATAATGAAAATCGTTGTCAACTTTTTTAATAATCAATTTTTATTGATTTTATTGATTCGTTGTTGCAGCCCTAAAGTAAACTACAAGTATTGTATTTGTTTTTGTTTTTAATGCAACTACTATACTTGAGTAAATGTACTTAGTTACCTACCAAGACAGATGGTTCTAATATGACATTGAATAATGATGTAATCAAATTGGGGTTGAAGATATGAACAACATTAGAGTCAATGTGTTTCGGACCTTGAAAAAAAAAAAAAACCTAAATGAGATCAGGACCTTACAGCCTTGTTTTAAAGAAAATATCTACGTGTAGTTTTACATCAAAACGAAAACAAGTGAAAAAAACTCTGGATTTAGAGCACCAATAAACAATTCATCTATAAGGCTGTGTTCAGACTGACAATGTGTGAACAAATACCACCTCATGATCTATTCGAACCACACAGAGCCCTGATGCTTAATCCACACAAATATCTGTATTTTAACATGGCTCTTTCTACTTCAGCTGCAACACAACATTTTTGATGCATGGCTCACATTGTTGCTTTTTTCTTTTGTTTACCTTAAAGTCACAAGAAGAAACTTTCATTTAGTGGTGCTTTGGCAGTCCTTGTGGACAGAAGTGGTAGTGTTTCTGAGCACCTTTAAGCCAAGTTCATACTTCTGCGTCAGGTTGATGGTACCGCGTCGATGCACACCTGACGTGCACCTCCCCAAAATCCTAACTACGCGTCGCGTCGACGCGGACCGCAAGCGCTGTAATTGGTCCGCTCAGAACGTAATTTCCGGCAGTTGCTTTTTTTTTTTTTAGTGGTCGTACAGACCACCTCCGCAAACGTCTTCTCTGTCGCCTGCGCTTCAACATTTGCAATAAAAGCATTTGCTCTTCAATTTTGATGAGCTCCGACTCTAAAACCCCTGAAAAAACCCCACACTGGCTCAGTGGTGAGCAGGGGTCGTCTTTCAATCAGAGGATCGGTGGTTCGATCCCCGGCTACGCTAGCCCATGTCGATGTGTCTTTGAGCAAGAAACTTAACCCTAAATTGCTCCCGTAGCTGCGCCCACGGAGCATGAATGTGTATGAATGGTTGACTATACTGATGGCACCTTGCATGGTGGCTCCTTCCATCAGTGTGTGAATGGGTGAATGTTTTACTGCAGCAGGGTCTGACAGGACTGGCCTCTGCTGGATCTGGGTCTGTCTACGGTGGACTGGTCTCAGAGTGCACATTGTCTTGAACTAAAACAAAACTCTGCTTCAAGTGAATTAAGTATTAACTAAAAGTGTTAACTGGTTAAGGACCAGAAAAGCAATCCAGAATGTTTACTTTCACTGTCAAAGAGAGCCGTAAGTGTATTTTGACATATATTTGATATGCGAGAACCTCCCACCTGGAATTCGGTGCTGTTGTTGACGATCTGATTGACGTTGGGCAGAGAGCCGTAGTATTGCGCCCGTGACTGAGTCAGACGAAGCTGCTGGACCTTCTGAAACTGCACCTGTTGGTCAAAAGAGGGATAAAAAAAACAACAGTCAGAGGTTATGAATTCAGGATGAAAGCCACAATTGGTGTTGATCAGGACTTTTCTTTCCTGCCATTTGTTGATGGACAGAACTTACATGTAACGTCATATTACTAAACTATTAACTATTAACTATATTACTGACTGCAATGAACAAATGCAACCAAATTAATTTAAACAATCTGCAACGTTTGCAATTAAAAAAAGGAAACACAAAGATGCATCACGTTCTGGGCAAACTTGGGCCTCTTAAACGGCAAGCCGCCAGAAGATGATGACACGACCTGGCAGAAAACAGGAGGCTTGTTCTGCTAGGGAAGGTCGACAGAGCCAATGGTCGGCTGTTATCAGGCAAAAGGCAAATCAGAGAAGCTTTTCTTCATTAGACTGCCGAAAGGTCAACATTTGAATCTCAAAGACTGACCTCATTTGATTTAATCGATTTGGTAAACGGAGACACTCTTTTTTAAACTGTTTTAGACACATTGTCTATGATTCTGACAGTCTTGAAAAAAACCCACCAAAGGGCAATATTTAGATATTATATCATGATCTGAGGCTAGATATTATTAGAAGCTAGATAATGTCCTATAAGTTTTATATAGTAATATGGCTTGTGTAAGACATCAAGACATAGAGGAAACAAAGATCCAAATTGTTTCTACATGAGACTCCAGTAGATGCGGAGAACTCAATGAAAGCCTCACGAGAGGAGAACGCTGCAGAAGTTACTCACAACATGTGACCGACAAGCAGAACACCCACCTGTTGTGGAGCAGTAGGTAACGTTAGTGATGTCATATGGAGTTTTCGATCACAAGATAAGACAAGGTAATCGCCTCCCTAATTGTTTAGCTGCAAATGTCTCTTCATTTTTGGAACGTTTTGTATTGCTGCTCAAGAAAGACGAGAATAAAAAAAGAAATGTTGATTCTTTTCTAAATTAATTCTTTTTTTTCCCCTCACAAAATAGTCAGAAAGAGCCGATAAGGCATCCCTAACATGGTCCTCTCTGACCGACGTAGAGGAGGCCCATTTTACACATATATTAAATGTAGCAGACAGCCAAAATGTGAATCTAATTCTCTGCTAACTGCAGCCAATTAATGTCCAATTACGACCATCCCCGCCCCCTTCAACAGAGGGACATGAAGTGCTGAAAACACATTTCCTGGCAGCTACATTAAATTGTCCATCCAGAACAACAAAAATTAAAAAGACAATTACTATTTTAAAAATAAAATCCACATTTAAAGCTTGCAAGCGTTGGCGTTAGCCGTTACATAACATCCAGCATGCAGACATCTACACGTTAAGGTTTCAGGGGGAAGCGGGCTTCCTGCGGCGCCGCAGCCAATAGTCTGTTTGAACACTAAAGAGCCCCTGGGGGAGCGTTTTCTATTCACTGCTTTGGTCGCTGGAGTAAACGTTGAAGCAGCTACTTCTAGCTCCAGCTATGTGCCAGCGTTGGGTCCTGTGCCCCCAGCTGACTGGACATTTCTGTCTCACAGCGGGTCACTGACAGTTCATATCTCATGACCCACTTCATTAAGTGTCGCCTCTTAAAAAAAACAAAAAAAACACAACCTCTCTGATCAGCCACTCTTAGAAAAAGCACATTGTGAACAACCAGCAGTGTGAGTTAATGTGAAAAGAGTCCTTGTATCCCTGCGGTGAGGACTATTTTTATTAATTGGAATGTGCAGGGTGTACGTTTGAAATTGTTGTGAACAGGAGAAACAAAAAAATCTCCTTAAAGAAAGCATGTTGACTAGGATTACAAAGGGGCGGAAAGTTTCCGGTAAATTTCCGGAAACTTTCCACGGGAATTTTGGCTCGGGAATTTTGGGAATTTTGAAAAAAAAAAAATGTACCTACGTTTTTTTGCAAAAGCCTATAACAGGAAACTTAAATGTAGTTGAGAACAAGACTATGTACGCCGAGCTCAGCTGGACCCTGAATGCAGCTGGTTGGGAACATCGTCTGCCAGAAACATAAACGTATAGATAACGTTTTTAACGTTTTTGTCATCAGTGTTGCGTCGGAACGTTTCAGCCCAACGCCTGGCAAGTGAGAGAGCGTTGAGTTGCGAAGAGGCCAAGAGCGGTATTGCAGACAGAGAGAGATTTCAATTATAGTTGCAATATATTGAAAAAAATAACTGAACTAGTTCATTTTTTGGAGCTGTGAACTTAGTTCTTTTTTTAAAATTATGAACTATGAACTGAACTGGTTCATGTAGGTCCAGGAAGAAAGCATTTAGACCTGAAAGGATTCAAGGAAAAACACTAAAGAAAGAAATGTGTGTTAGGGGGTGGTGATCATACGGAATACACCTTTTTTTTTTATTCAACATTCATGTTTTTGTTGTTTGATGATAGAATAAAGTTCAACTCCCAAAATGTCAAAAAGGTCAAAAATGTAATTTTTAAAAGTTGTATTATCAATGTTTGCATGCATGTATGCTTATGACAAGGTAAATACAGTTAAATTACCCCAAAATGTCCAGTTTATTCCTGTTAATTCCCGTATATTCCCGTTTATTCCCGTGGAAAGTTTCCAACTTTGTATATTCCCGGAATTTTGCAACCCTAATGTTGACCGATCCTGAATCGGACGTTTGAGGAGCCGATAGAAATCACATATACTGACGCTTCTCAAAAGGGCAAAAAGTACATAAATGGAAATCATAAATGTAGACATTGCTGTACACGATTACATCGTCTTAATTAGTAATAATAAGCACATACTAACTCAAAGTTCCCAAAATACAATGGATATAAGTCTGTCTAAACATCCCTTTTTAAAACCACAGGCCACTTTTTTTATTCGTATAATAAAACAGCTGAACTTTAGTCCTTCTTGATATTTTGTAAGCAAATAATCTTCCAAATATAGTTTTGAGATTATCCACTACAGGTTCATGTGTGGTTTCGTCCAACCAACGGTCCAAAACGTAAAAGCTATTATAATTACACTCATATACGAAAAGGAAATGATTATACAGATAATATTTCATCCATCTACTATCCATCCATAAAAATAAAGTAATACGTAAAATAGAGATACAACTATTAGTCTTGATGAACAAAAAATGTGAGCAGTTATGTCTCAATATTTTTACTCATTATTGTTGTAACTAAAGAATGTTTATTGGTAAACGATGATAAATTGACAAACAACAACTGTATCAATCAAAATAACGTTTTGTTCATCAAGACTAATAGTTTTATCTCTACTTTACGTATTACTTTATTTTTCTTTACTGCACAAAGCATCGAGCAAAAACCCAAGTAGACGGATGAAATAATATCTGAATAATCAATATCCTCTATGTTGCATATGGTAATATGGCATGAGTGAGAGATGATGGCAGAGAGGAAACAATGAGTGTGCGCACACGAGCTGCTCTTTTGTCTGCGTGGAGTACGTCCACATAACCACTGGAAATTAATTAACTCGGAGAATAAGAAAGTGAAACCTGCAGAGTGCATCTTAAATACTTCCTTTGAATAAGGAGCTGGGTGGTGCAGATGAAGAGGAGCTACTTTCCCCATTTCCTGTTTCACTGCTTGTTGCAAACAACAAATATCTGATACAGTATATTTACATTTCTGTGAATTCGTTATTTGTTTGAGTTTTTTTTTTACAATATGCGTTTTTTTGACTTAGTTTTCTTCATAGTTCGGTTTGTTGCATGAAATTGGGTTTGCCACGGCTGAATGAATGCATGGAGAGAAAACAATAAGTACTGGTTGAATACCAGCAATCTCAGTCAGCAGCTAGTTCCAGCCGAGGCTACGAGACAAGAAGGCGCTTCAATTGACATACTGGTGCAGAAAAGAAAACACCTAAAAAAGTACAAAAAACACATAAAATGACAATTATCTGAGTAAATGAGTGCTTGTACCCTTGAAACAGTGAGGTCCGTCATCAGCTGCTCAAAGGCCCGCGTCTCCTCCGCTTGCTTCTGGTTGTGCAACGCGATCTTCTCGCTGAACTTCCGGGGGTTTGATCCACCAGTTCCCGGGGATCCGGACATCGTGCGGGCCGCAGTGTCACAACTTCAGTTACTTGGGTTTAGGGTGGAGAGTAAAGAAATATAATAATAATAAGTGGTAGACGGTGCTGGGGAGTCCTATTGCCCAAAGTCTCAAAGTGAGTGTTGACGTGAACCCATCGGGGCTTTAAAAAACACACATTCCCGGTCGGCGGAAGTAGTTGTGTGTGTGACCGTAAGCCGAGCTAGCGCCTTTAGCTGTCGCAGCTAAGCTAACGCAGCTAAAGCTAAGAAAAAAAGTTGTCTTTTTGACAGCTCAAGAGCGACGTAAATACAACACCGTGTCTGTTTACGTGTTTGTTGTTGTTTTATTTACTTTAAAAGCGAAAGGCGTGTTGGTTGAAAGGAGTTAACGGCGCGACACAACTTCACGTTGACGTATTTTTCCCCCAGCGAACCACTTGTTTGAATGCATCGCTTGTTGCCGTCGGTGAGTTACGGCTGCCGCTCTAAGCCGCCCTCCGCGACATCTCAATGCCTGGTTCTGGTTGACCGACGCAATTTGTCAACCTTTCGACCACTCTGTCTCTCTCGACATCTGGCAACGTGTTGGTTGATACAAGCAACTTTTGTGTGCCGCAGGAAAAAAAAACTGGAGTCTTCGCTACGGACGTGTGTTGGCGAAGCTCCGAGCGCCGTCGGGCGAACGGTTCGTTTCATAAACAAGTGTCCTTCAGTCTCTTTTTGTGTGTTTTGAACACGCCGCGAGCCGGGAAACGCCACACAAATATGGAAGTAATCCACAAGTCCACCGTTAAACGGACGAGTCCTCGGTGCGTTAATCCACGAGAGATTTCAGATAAACTCCAACCGCCGACGAGTCCAGTGAAATATTCACTAAAAAGAAGCTAGTCTCCCCCGTTTCACTGCTGTGAAAACCAGAAGTCTTCTGCGACGTTTGCTGTCAATGTTTTCCAGCTTAGTGCCGTCGGCTGACAGCGGAGAAGATCCGCTGGCTCGTTATCCTCGCAGAGAGAAAAACATTCCCCAGTTAAACAGCGGCAGTACCTGCGGTGTCCACAGGGCGGCACCAGAGACGCTGCGTCTCCACGGGATTACTCATGTTATCTATAGTGGAGGGATAAATAATGTGTTCTTTAATATTAACTATATTAATAGAGATTATATATTTTTATTTATTTACTATGGAGATCACAGTGAACAAAAGATCATTGTATTTGTTATAAGGTTTCTCAAAAATAATGACGTAATATCTGCAAATAAGACTAAGAAAATGACTTAATATCTAAAGAACATGTTTTTAGAGTACTGTATCCCAAATAATTAGACATTTTATTAATTTTTTGATTTAGTATTTTGAAATAAGAATCTTTATAAAATAATAACTTCATCTCAAAATAATTTTGTAGTACCTCAAAACAATAAGACGCTCAAAATAATGACTAACACTTAATATTTTGATTTAGTCTTTCAAAATAATAACTAAAAATATCTGAAAATGACTTAGTATCTCAATTGTGACATTTAATGTCAAAATAATAATATTAATGTCATCTCAAATTAATGACATAGTAACTCAAAAATAATGATACACCTTAATATTTTGGACTTAAGTCAAAATACAAGACAATTTATCAAAATATTGACATAGTACCTTAAAAATAATTATTTAGCATCTCAAAATAATGACTGCCTTAATACTACTCAGGAGGAAATATACTCTGAAGACACAGTGCATCTGCAGAGCTTTATTCTAAAACAGGTCAAAAACATTTAATGGACTGCAAGAGAGAGCTCGGCCTCCAACAACAAGAACAACTCTATGGCATACAAAAAGTCAACATCCATTCAGTAGATCTGACCACAGGCCTGCAGAGACTGAGGTGGCAGAGCGACCCCGACTGATCCAGGAGCGGCGTAGAGGGGTGTGCGTCGACGGCGTAGCTACGGCGTACTCGGCTTAATGCTGCACATTCTCAAGATGCACACGTCAACTGCAGTATATATAAAATATAAATAAGGGCAACTTTATCAAATTAATTTCAAACAAGACACCATAAAATCTCTGTTCCTGTCACGTTTTACACATTCAGGCGAGACACTGCAGGCGAAATATGGTTTTAACCTCCATCTTTATTTAAAGAAAACATCCAAAATTGACAGCTGGGATCGGCTACAGCGCCCTGTGACCCTAATGAGGATAAGTGATTCAGATAATGGATGGATGGATGGATCCAAAATACACATTCAGATGTTTATTTTACTACTTTGTCTGTTTTCAGCCGTAGACTTCTCCTAAATTCCGCTAAATTTACCATTAAATAATAATTATCTTATTATTATTATTATTATTATTGATAAACTGGTGAAGTTTCATGTTGAGTTAAAGAAATAAAACAAACATTTTAGGTTTCATCCAATATTTACTATTCTGTTTTGAAAATTAGTACATATTTAATAAGCTGATGCATGATTTGCATATTTAAACATCACATTTCCATATTATGATAGAAACATTTGACATGTTTACTAAACATTCTGGAATGTAACAGTAATCTATGTTATCAGTTATACAGCAGAAAAAGCCAATGAGAGAGAGATGAGTATATCTTTAGAGCAGTTGAGTGACGTCACAATGAACTTTGTCCAGTCCAGATGAGCACCAGATGTGAGCGGTGTGATGTGAATTAGTTCAAGTTAAAGTTGATTATATAATGGAAGAAAGAAAACATCAAGTTTTGAGTTCAACAGCTCAATATGAGCATTGTGTGTGTGTGTGTGTGTGTGTGTGTGTGTGTGTGTGTGTGTGTGTGTGTGTGTGTGTGTGTGTGTGTGTGTGTGTGTGTGTGTGTGTGTGTGTCAAATAACGTGGGATGCCACTTTATCTTTCCATATCAGAGTATTTGTGTCAAGGAGAGCTTGATCTACTATATTCATCCTAAAATAAGTGAGAAAATACCAATAATACAAACTACAGTGAAGAAAGAGGAATGCGTTGGCTGTTTCATTTTTTCTTTCCAATTCCTCTCGAGCAGGAACATAATAACATTTTTTTTAAAAGGCCCAGAGAGGCTGGAACACACATAGAATAAGCGTGAAAAAGTTATTCTGGATTTTTTTTAATAATTGAATCAAAGCTTGTTATATCAATATTCAAACGTCAGATTGTGTTGCAGGAAAGCCGTGAAGGTCACACATCCTGTGTGCATTACACGATCCTGCAAGTGTGAACCTATACGGTGACTGTGGTCGTTTTTATTGAAAAGATGATTTTTTGGATGTAACATGGCCGCAGACTGCACATGTTGCACGTTTTGAACGTATTAGTGTAAGCTGGATCCTCTTAGGAGGGCCTCCAGAGAGGAGGGGACCCCACCAGAGAGGAGTGGACTCTGCAAAGAAATAAAATAAATGCCGTCTTATACATTGCAGCCTTGCTGGAAAAGTACGCCAGCTCTCTGAGATGTTAATCAGTCATTTGAGCAGATAAACCGACAGCTAAAAAAGACACAAAATCGGATCTCTTAACATAAAACAGACATTTTGGTTTTGTCTTTTATATAATTAATCCAGGCCCATGCACAATATATTCATACTATTCAAGGAAAACAAAAATAACATAAAAATCTTAAACCACTGACCTCCCTGCACGTTACAAACAGTCACGTAACAGGACGTTCAGTTAAAGCACACAGGGTGATCCATATAATAATAATTAAAATAATAATGCACGTAAAGCTGCATTGGCACAAGGAAGAAGTGCAGTCGGGAATGTGAAAGGAAGCCCGGTGGGTTCGGGTCGGGGCTCTTTCTGTGTTTTTTTTTTGTGGTTTTTAATCAGTGTCTGTTGCCCTTTTTTTTTGTTTAATCCTTTTTTTCTATTTCCCGTAAAATTTCTTGTTGAGCAGAAAAATGAGCAGGTTGACATTGATGGTGGCCCTGTTGAAGAGCTTCATCACCGCTACACCTTCATACTGCAGCTGTAGGAGATCCTGAGAGACGAAACACAACAACGATATGGATTATCAGCTCATTTACACAACAACAACAACAACAAGCGACACTGGCTACCAGTAAAGCCAAGTGTTTTAACTAGGGGGAGACTCCTGCTTTTTTATAGAAGTCTATGCTTCATATGTTAAAGCTGCATTCTCTCTCCTGACCACTAGGGGCGACTCTTCTGGTTGTATATAAGTCCCTATATGGTTGTATAGAAGTCAATGAGAAAGTGACTCAACGTCTCTCTTGATTTATTACCTCAGTAAACATTGTAAACATGAGTTTATGGTATAGGACAGAAAGAAACAGTTATGAAAGAGAAACAATACCTGATATTCTAACTGTAATGTCTCCAGGTGAACGCCCATGAACTTTGCCTTCACCTCAAATACTCCGACAGTTTCTGCCGGAGAAATCTCAAAAATGGCATTCTTGAACCTGAAAAGAGAAAAGAGTTGACAAGAAGCCGATCAACAACATGAACTTAACTCCTGACTGCCGATGGAGGGGAGAACAAAGTGTCTTTTTGTCATTTGGACATTTAATATTGCATGACATAGGAGTGTTGAGCAACATCTGTTAGTCATTAGATTACAGTGTCATACAGAGAGCAAGAACCATAGAAATCCGAAGTATTCATAAGTTATTGCCTCAAAAGTATTTCAGTTAAAATGGCAATCAAGACCTTTTGATCTTCTGGGAACATACATATTTAAATACTTAACCATCTAATTTGTACGTCAGTTAATGAGAAACTTGAGAAGATTCTTTAAATTGACAAACTTCCACAGAAGAATCTAAAATGCTCATTTATTTCGCTGCCTCTCCTAAACATTATACTTTAACTTTGTTATAATCACCTATTTTTATTTTTTCTTAAAAAAAAACAATATTTAAATGTTAAGGAAATAAAAGATTGCATTTCTTTAGATGAATTCAAATCTTGTCATTAATAGTTTTAATGCTGTTTTATAAGCTGATTTGAGTGAACAGCGAATAATTCATTTCAGATTACATGTAAACACATCATGAGAACGTTATAATTAAGCTTCAGACAGTACTCATTTTCACTGAGCAGAGCCTGAACACACAATCATGTAAGTGACGCTCACAGGGCTCTCAAGTTTTGAAGGCAGGCAAGCGTGACATATATCCCCTGGAGCCGTCGACGGGGGGTAGGGAGGGTGGGGGTGCAGTATGAGAGAAGCGACGTTGACGACGACAAATACGCGCCGCCGGACGGCTCCAGTCCCGCCTGTCATTACATCTTACCTGGATACAGCACATGCAAAAGACATGTTTTTCTGATTGGCTGTAGCCCAGCTCATGTCTGCGCGCTGCGGCGCATTAAATAGCCTGGAGGTTTTTTTCAGCGTGAGAAATACGATGTGTGGCGGGAGGGCATGATTTAAGACCGAAATGCGTGACAGTCATGCTCAATACGTGACACTTGAGAGCCCTGCGCTCATCAATGATCAGGGACCCACTGAGGTCCGTTACACCACTACCGTGGAGGCATATGAGAAAAGCCAAGATTTTTTCCAGGAATCAAGAAACCAAAGGGTGAAGAATATGATTTTGAGGATCAGTCTCCCTTTTGAAGACAACAGGACTCACTGGTTGGGCTGCAGATCCTCTATGGCGATCAGCACGCCCTTCTCGTGGAGGCGGGAGGCTGTGTACTTCTGGGAAACCTGCTTGCTCTTCTTAGCCTTGTTGTCGCCCGGTTTCTTTGACAGCCTGAGAGGAAGGACGAACAGCACGGGAGGTCAGGAACACAAACAAACCATAATAATAATAATAATAATAATCCTTTCGTCTTCTGTTTTTCAGCTGAGTAAATGCCATAGCTTTATGATAAATATACCTTCAACTAGATGCTGCAGACTTATTCTGTCTAAGAATGGTGGTTTCGTTTCTGCTCCTTAGTTTCTGGTCTTCTATCAAGCCATCAGCAGCTATGCTTAATTACATTTTGCACTCTGGGAGCAAAACAGCCGCTGATTAAAAGTCCAACAACCAAAACCAGCAGGAATCTGAGGATCACCATTGGGACCCGCAGCCTGCTGCAAGAGACCCAGTTTGGATCTTTAGCACAATTCATGAATCTTGCTTTTGACACATGCATAGTTTTAAGACATTATAAACATATACACTTAATTACATTTAAAGTGTATGATGTGTTTTTTTTTATTTAAACACTAATCGTATTGAGTTGATATTATAATATATATTTAATTAAATGTTATTTTTATTTTATTACTCACTTATATTATTATGTTGTAAATATTATTGTATTTTATTAATCACTATTGTATTGTATTTCAAATGTACAATGTAATTGTATTATTATTCTATCAAACACTCACTAATGTATTTACAATTCTAAATGATATTTTATTATATTATTTTGTTAATCACTCACTTTATGTTGATGATATAGTTTTTATATGGCTTTTATTTTACATGGTTTTACTACTGTTACTGTTATCATAGCTTTTGTTCTATTTTATTACTTGTATCATCTCAAATGTTATTAATTTAAAAATGGTGGAACAGTAAACAGGCAGCCAAAAATCAATACAATGTGATTCAGGATTAACTGCGGCACAATCAGGTGGTGATTATTAAGAGAATACGACGTCACAATTTGACCCATGAGTGACACGTTCAAACCGTTAAATATGTTCAAAGGTCACTCACTTGCCCTTGCTGGCCAGGTTGTCCATGCACGTTTTGATGTACTGATTGTACGAGTCGATCTGAACATTAAAAAACCTGGTCTTTGAATTCAGGGCGACATTGGTCTGCTGGAGCCTCACCAGCTCAGCTTTCCGACGCTGACGGTACCGTCTCTGATTCCTGATGTCCTGCACAAACACACACACACACATCACATTTAGGTTAAAACACACACACAAAGAGGAGTTACAATTGTCCTCGTCTGAAAAAGATCTGTTGACTTGGACCTTGGCGATGTCGTTAATGAGGTCTTGGTAGCGGTTCTCGGGGTGGACCTTGCCCAACTCGGCCAGCCGCTGCAGGTTGCTCTTAATCTTGTCCTTCTTGCCCTGCAGCGTCAGGCTGTCATCCACCACCGGCTTCACCTGCTTCATCTTCTCGGGGGTCTTTGCGTCTCGGATGGCCCTCCTCTGCATGGCACGCTGGTACTCTCCTTCCTGCCGTCCGGGACAACCAGATGGATAAGAGTCAGTTTTTTCAGGCACAGTTGCGCACCTAGTCAGGGAGAGGCTTGGGACAATCACCCCCAAGTCGAGCAACAACTACAACACTACAAAATGTAAAGAACTGTAACACAACCAGCATTTCACTCACCAGACGCACATAAACCCTTGTGGGAAGGGGGTCATAAGTAAGTCCTGAGATTCTAGTTTCTAGGTTCGAGATTCTAGCTTCACTAACCAATAACAGCTCATGTTAATGGTCACTCGGGCCCTGTGACCAATCACAACGTCCATAATGCTAGCAGATGTTAACGCTAACTAGCTAAATGGTAACGGTAAAAGGACCTGTACAGCGCTTTTCTAGTCTTCCGACCACTGAAAGCGTTTTAACACTAAATGACATCACTCACCCATTCACACACTGATGGAAGGAGCCACCATGCAAGGTGCCACATCAGTTTAATCGACCATTCATACACATTCATAATCCGTAGGCGCATTTACAGAAGCAATTCAGGGTTAAGTGTCTTGCTCAAGGACACATCGACATGGGCTTGCGGCGCCGGGAATCGAATCGCCGATGCTCTGATTGAACGACGACCCTGCTCACCACTGAGCCACAGTCGCCCTTCACTGGCCGTTAGCATGTTGTTTAACACACTACTCTAGCATAGAGAAACAAAAGGTAAAATCTGATTGGATGAGTTGTATTTGACCAGCTGTCAAGCAAGCCATGCTGCTGGCCTGAGCTTAGGAACAGACAAGACGTGAGCCTGTCCAATGAGAAAATAAGCTTTTAGGAAATAATAATACATGTAGTGTATTTTTGAAAAACAATTAAATTATAAAATAGATATAACTTTTAATTATAAAATAAATTAATAAATAAAATAGCTATAACTTTGTGATTCTGTTTTGGCCAGCAGAAGGCTTAGCAAGCCCTGACGGCCCGCCACTGGTCTCGGCCTGGTTCTTATCCATAGTCGGGTGGTACCGACAGTATTTGGCGTGTAAGCCTTGTACTACTTTGGGCGGCGACAATAACCACCTAAAACAACGGCCGGCCTAAAAGAATCCATAACAGTGTAAGTGTTCTTCATATTCAGGATAGTTTTACTAGTTTACCTTCCTGAGTCTATATTTCTGACTGGGAACTTAAGCTGTCGTCTGTGCTCTTGCAAAAGCTGACCAGACTCCATTAAAAAAGGAATTTTAGCAGGCACAAGATTTCGTCTTTAGTCACATCTCTGCAAATACTGCTTTTTATTTTATTTTATTTATTTATTTTTAGTATTTCATAACCGACAAAATAGCTGCTGCTTTTAAGCCTGTTTGAACGGAAAGTAGAGCACCCTCTCCCTTTTTTGGGCCACAAAAGGGATCCAGTAGTCTCCTGCAGACCGAGCCACAGTCTTTGTGGTGAAGGTCCAGTTTGTTTGGTGTACACGTTCTCCCAGAACATTCATTCATTAGCAGCTTCATTAGCCTCCACATCTAATCTCTGACCTGTTCGGTTCCTGCTGATAAGTCCAGGATCTCCGTCAGCGTGTCTCCCGGCTGAAACCGGATCACGTCCACGATGAGCCTCTTGGTGCTGAGGAGAAACATTAAAAAGGAAGCTGTTGAACCTCCAGAAAACAACAAAAACAAACAAGTGAATCTACTTTCATCAGCCGTGATCTCACTTGAGCAGCAGCGTGCGGGCGTCCATCTCAACGTTGGCCTCGCCGGAAACGTCAAACTTGTTGGTGAGTGTGAGAGAAACCTCAGTTTTCCCCATCAGCTCTTTGTTGGGGTCGTCGGGAGGAAGAGGATTCTCACCTGAGAGAGACGGGAATGAAATGTCGGTGGTTTCTGGTCATAAATGCTATTTTGAAATAATCGATTAATCTAAAAATTATATTTTTGATTAGTTGAGTGAGCTAAAAGCAAATGTATCAATTTTCTAAAGATTATTTTCTATATTTAGAATAGATTAATACAATATTATTTATATATTCACGATACTATATATTAATACTTAACAATTAATTAAACCAAAAATGAATAACAACCAACATATCAGAAACTCCTGTGCCCAAATTAAAAAAGAATCACTGTGACTCAAATGTGTTTAGTCACTGCACATCAAAGCGACCATTTCCCTGGACTGGACTTCATATTTTGTGTATTTGTGCTTTTTGAATAGTTTTTCTCTGACATTGAACGCCACATTCGACTCACCGATGAGGGACTCGACGGTGGGGACCTCGCCCAGGTCCTCCAGCAGCTCGTGGATGGGGTCGTTGTGCTCCGGGGCGATGGCGTCCTGGTGGTCTAGCAGCAACTGACGGGGGGCAGAAGGATCCACGGTGGTGTGTTAAAGCCTTTCAAACACATACTGATGGGATGGCCTGGGAC
>NW_027175820.1:6805000-6807500 GCF_023055335.1 Clinocottus analis
TCAGAACAATATAACAGCACTCTGGAGCAACAGCAAGTTAACATCCATACATATATAGTTTACAAATCTTTTTTAATTTATTTTTTCTGAACAGGTACTGTTCAGTAGTAAGGGTGCCTGTGAGGGACAAGCCACTCCTTCTTTGGTCCATGTTCAGTCTGTTGCTTACCTTTAAAGATGTATGTTAAAGACCAGCAATTGATTCACTTTATACAAAAGCAATACGTGCTTTTCATGTTTTCAGTTTAGTTTTTCTTCCTCTGTGAGAAAAGTCCAGTCTGTGTTGGCTTGGTTGAATGAGGTGGAGATATGGAGGACAGCTGACAGGTATCAGCGGCAGCTTTGCGCATGCTCGAGTCATGCTCAATCCGGTGATGCTGAGAGCTTGCAGTGTGAGGCTGCCGGTAGACTGAGCGCCTCTGAATCGAGCGAGTTGCTCGCGCGATGCTCGTTGAGGACAGAAACTACAGAACAATACGTGCTTTTACGTCGGGCTCAAGTCGGCAAATAGTCCGGTAATGCTACCGAAGCGCGAGGGCGGACCTAAATTAATCGCCTTCAAAGTAAAAGCCCCCCCCCCCCCCCAAAAAACTTAACGCATGATCAAATAATTAACGCCGTTAATCAATTGAAAAGTTAACACTATAATAACGCGTTAACTTGCCCAGCCCTAATATATATATATGCGCCAAATTTAATAATGAAGTAAAAACTAGTGTATTGCAACATTTGTATTTTATCAGGGAACAACATAAACTGTGTTCAGTAGTAAGGGTCCCTGTTTGGGACAAGCCACTCCTTCTTTTGCACATGTTCAGTTTGTTGCTTACCTTAAAGATGTATGTTGATTAACTTTATACAAAAGCAATAAGTGCGTTTGATGTTTTCCAGTTCAGTTCAGTTTTTCTTCCTCAGTGAGAAAAGTCAAGCCTGTGTTGGCTTGAACAAGTGCACTGAACATCTTCTGATGTGAGGAAAATTCGCCTCTTTGAGAGAAGAGTAAGGATCCAGAAGTGATACTAACTTAAAGTGCACAGCCATAGTGGATCAGACCGTGGGGTCAGGAGCTTTGCGTAGGCGGAGCGACCCAGGCAGCACCGCTGCTCGCTGAAACTACAGAAAAACTACAGAAAAATGTGTGCCTTCACGTTAGGCTCTAGTCAGCAAGTCGTCAACACTGCCTGTTGGTGAGGCTACGGAAGCGCGCACGCATACATAAATCTACTTCAAAGTAAAAGCTGTGTCTTTGTATCGCATTTATGGCGTGCATCTTATTTATTTTTGATTTTTGATTGGCCTCACGTGGGCCGGACTGAAAGAGCCGAAAGACGCCCAGGTCAAAATTACACCATCTGGTAGAGATTTAAAGTGCAGCACCTATGTGCAGCAGTAATAAGATCCTCCCAATGCAAATAACAGTTAACGCATTTTCAAATAATTAACGCTGATGATGATAACTGCGTTATTACGTTGTTAACAGTACTTTTCTGTAGTGCTGCATTATGCAATCTGACCCTTTCCAAAACTCTCTCTCCAAACTCTAGCTGTTTAAGAGATTAAATATCTAATATAATATAACTGATCCAAATGGTACTCAATAAGAGTATCAACCACTAAGCCTCCTACAATAAGTGATGTGTTTACAGTATTCTCTAAGCCCCGCCTACCTGGCTTCCCCGGTCTGCGTCTCCATCTGGTTGACCCAGCTCTTGTAGATGTCCACCGGGTCAGTCTTGATGTTCAGCGTCTTGTCGTCCATGATCTCCTTGACGACAGGAGCCAGAATCTGCCGCAGCGCGTTCTGCCCCCGCGCACCGCGGTGGAAGCTCACCACCATCTTGATGACCGTCGGGTTTCCTGTGACGATTTCCTTCATCTGGTCGACCTTTGACCTGTGGGGGCAAAAGAAACTCTCGTCAACGAGCGGACCAGAAAGTCTTCTCAGGACTAACAACCATCTACGTGAAAAAAATGAAGAAAAGTCTTCAGGAGTTTGTTTTAACTGTTTGAATCAATACTTAGTGTCAAGGCGGCCATGTTTTATGACCAACATTCAGACATTATGGAAATATTCAATTACATTTATTTTGTATTACCTAAAAGCACAAACTTTCTTCAGAGCATTACAGTCTACACATAAAACATTCCATGACCTGTCACCCTAAGAACCCCCCCTCCCCCCCAAAAAAAACCTTTAAGGGGATAAAAAGGGAAAAACCCTTCTGGAGAGAAACAGTGGAGGATCCTCTATCAGGATGGACAGAAGTGCAACAGATGTCATGTGACCAAAAGTACACCTGTTTGTCGTTAAAATTGTATAATATTAAAGTAGATTGATTATGTTTCTATTGCACTGTGTTTATTGTTGTTGTTTGTCTAATGTATGCACCATCCACCAAGACAAATTCTTCGCATGTGTAACATTTCTGGCAAATAAATGGTTCTGATTCTAGTAATAAAATGTGTTGGAAGAAGCCGACTATGGTCTTAAGAATCAACG
>NW_027175820.1:6817500-6930000 GCF_023055335.1 Clinocottus analis
CTCATTTCATATCTTCTGGGGCACTGTTTGACTCTTGTGGTCCAAGGTCTGTGAATCTTTGTACTAATGTTCCAGTTTATACTGATCAGCCTTTTAATGTTTCCCCTTTTCCTGTGCAGGAAGTCCATAAAGCCCTAAAAAGCTTGGATCATAGGAAACCCTCAGAGCCTGATTGTATTGATTCTTACATTTCAAAACTAGCTGCTGATTTTGTTGCAGAGCCACATACATATCTTTTTAATCTGATAATGAAAAATAATGAATTGCCAATGATATGGAAATCTGCTTTTGTTCTCCCACTTTTTAAATGTGGTGACCCAGCTATTTTAACTACTAGCTATTTTAACTTTCTAAAATTCTAGAAACACTTGTGAGCAAAAAGCTAAAGGACTTCTTGTACACCAATGCCATTTTATTAACACACCAGTCCGGCTTTAGGAAAAAACACAGCACTATTACAGCTGCACTGAAAGTGGTAAATGACATTTGTGTTGCTCTTGACAAGAAGCAACATTGTGCGTCATTGTTCATTGATCTGTCCAAAGCATTTGACACAGTTGACCATGATGCTTTAAGGCTGAGGTTCCTCAACTCGGGGCCCCCGGAGCAAGTAGTCGTTTTGTTCACGAGCTATCTTGAGAATAGGTTTCAGTGCATCAGATATGAAGGTTAATCCTGATACTGCTACTGTCTGTAAAGGTGTGCCACAAGGATCTGTATTGGGTCCACTTTTATTTACTATTTATATAAATATTCTGTGCCAAAATGTGGTGGCCGCTAACTGTCACTTCTATGCTGATGACACTGTGATATATTGCTGTTTATCAACTCTTGTGCAGGCAATTGATCTTCTGCAAAAATGCTTTTAATGTTGTTCAAAATACCCTTTTTCAACTGAAACGTGTTCTAAACACAAATTAGACAAAACTTATGCCATTTTCAAACAGTCGGAGTAGACCACAGAATATCCCTTCGTTGGTCACTCTTAAAGGCAATTAAATAGTGGTTGTTGACTCTTATAAAAATCTGGGGATCCTGATTGATGACTCCCTCACTTTTCAGCCATATGTACAGTACCTAGTGAAAAAGTTGAGGTTAAAACTGGGTTTTTATTTTCAAAATAAGCTGTGCTTTTCAAAGATTTTAAAACAGTGATTAGTTACTGCTATTTTTTTGCCTGTGTTGGACTACGGTGATCTTTTATATATATATAGACTCACCACTGTAAATTTTACTCTCAGGTGGGATGGCCTGCTTTGGCCACCCAGAGGCTCAGCCATTGGTACACTTTTATTTATAAGGCAATTCTTGGCTTGCTACCAAACTACCTGTGTATTTTCATCATGCAGAGAAGTGTCGGACAACACTCTTTGCGTTCTCATGATGTTTTTATGCTCACCGTCCCGTATGCCGGAACGGAAATGGGAAAAAGGGCCTTTGTGTACTCTGCCCCTCAACATGGAATATGTTGCAGCTTAAGGAACTGTTACCACTGACCGCTTTTAAATCTAGAATGAAAGAAATAGAGGCAGGTTCCCTAAAATGTAAATGTTTCCTAAATTAACTGTTTTAACTTGTCTTGTTCTACGTTTTCTGTCTGTAACTATGTGTTTTTTATGCTGCTGCCTGTCTTGGCCAGGTCTCCCTCGAAAAAGAGATTTTTTAATCTCAATGGGACTTTCCTGGTTAAATAAAGGTTTAAATAACAAATTAAGTAATACTGACACTTGTTAAAAATAGAATTAAAGAGCAATGAGATTAAGGTAAATCAAAAAAGAAAAATATCTAAGTAAAATAAATAAAACTAAATCTAAGAACCAAGATCTAACAGAAACTAGGAATATTGTCAATGCTATTGAAAAGTAAAAAGGTTTATCATAATGATAATCCATCTATCCATCCATTTTCCGCCGATTTATCCGGGGTCGGGTCGCGGTGGCAGCACACCCAGCAGACCGACCCAGGCTTCCCTCTCACCCGCAACATTTTCCAGCTCGTTCTGGGGGACCCCGAGACGTTTCCAGGCCAGCCAGGAGATATAATCCCTCCAGCGTGTCCTGGGTCTTCCCCGGGGCCTCTTCCCAGTCGGACATGCCTGGAAAACCTCTAATGGTTCTTGATAATCTCATAATAATAATATATCTATCTGATCATATTAATAGCTTCACCTTGACGGCCTCGTCGCTGTGGTCCTCCAGATACTGCTTCCTTTCCTTGAACTTCTTCCTCTGCTTATGGCCTTTCCAGTGCGCCTGAGGATAAAGAGCCGATCAGGGCGAGTCCTGAAAGCAGTGCATTGTGGTTTCCATGGTCCTCGTGTGCAGGTGCACCTCACCTGTATACAGGTGACAGCCGGGTCCTGTGAGGTCAGGAAGTTCATCCGCTCCTTCTGGCCGTTCCTCACCAGGAAGCCTCGGCACCGGGCCTGCAGCTTTGCGATGAGGGACTCGTTGGCCAGCCACAGCTGCTCCCGGTTGTAGGCCGTGGTCACTCCGGAGACCACCGACTGACGCGAGAACAAAACCAGTTAAATCCGACGTAAAAAAATAATTAAAAAGAAGTTCCGGCTGCGCATCGTGACCCACCTGGATGTCCTCCTTGTTGAGCTGGGTGTTGTTCTGAAGGAAGCCCTCCGGCTCCACCCAGGTGCCCTCCTGGCTCTGCAGGTTGTAGTAGTAGTTGTGTCCTCCCTTCACCCAGTGTTTCACCCACTCGCCGCCATTATCACCTGGATGAGCAGCAACACATAACACAGGTGGAGGAGGCGAAGCCACAGCGTGGGCCAAAAAATTCGCTTTCGAAAGTTAATGTTAAATTGTATGCTTCATTTAGAATATTTTCACCGGCCACCTGACGGGGAACTCAAGCTGTTCTGCTTCTTTTCAAAGCAACCACACTCCATTGATGAAAACCAGGATTTTTACCTCAGAGTACACATACGCTTCTGGTGTACTGCAGCCTCACTAATTAGTTTGTTTGTGTTATTGTGTGACTTTGGTGTTTTAAATGTTTAGTTTTGATTCACCGGAGTCACAAAAAAACTAGGGATGGGCAAAGTTGAAAAAAATTAACTAATAAATTGCATAATCTTTTTGCAATATATCGCAATATGTGCCAAATTAAATAATGAAGTAAAAACTAGTTTATTGCACACTTTTATTTTTAAAGTAATGTTACCAGAACAATATAACATCCTTCTGGAGCAACAGCAAGTTAACATACATGAATATATAGTTTATAATTCTTTTTTTTTTTTTCTGAACAGGTACTGTTCGGTAGTAAGGTCCCTGTGAGGGACAAGCCACTCCTTCATTGGTCTATGTTCAGTCTGTTGCTTACCTTAAAGATGTTAAAAACCAGCAATTGATTAACTTTATACAAAAGCAATAAGTACTTTTCATGTTTCCAGTTCAGTTTTTCTCCCTCAGTAAGACGAGTTCAGTCTGTGTTGGCTTGAACAAGTGCACTGAACATCTTGTGATGTGAGGAAAGTTCTACTCTTTAAGAGAAGAGTAAAAATCCAGAAGTGATACTGATTTAAACTTTAAATCACTTCTGGATCCACTATGGCAGAGCACTTTAAATTTAAGTGCTCTGCTATAGTGAATCAGACTGCGGAGTCAGGAGCTTTGCGCATGCGCGATTAACTTTCAAACTAGACGCGGAGCTTGCCGGTAGACTGCCCGCATGTGAGCGCTTTTTTTTTTTAGGTGAAGCGGCTCTCGGGAGCAGCGTGGCTCGTTGAGAACAGAAGCTACATAACAATACGTGCTTTGACGTCAGTCTGTGAGGAAATCGCCTTAAAAGTAAAAGCAGTGCCGTAGTATTGCATTCATAGTGTGCATCTTGTTTATTTTTCATGTTTGATTGACCTCACGCCGGCAGGAATGGGAGAGCCGTAAGACACCCAGGTCTGAACTACACCGTTTGAAGAAATTTAAAAGCGATAAGCCTGTTGCAATGCAAAAAAAATAAATAAAAAATGCAACAAAAAAAAACATGCAGTTAACGCATGATCAGATAGTTAACGCCGGATTAAGCTTACGTTAATAACAGCTTCAGTTTCCCTGTCAGAAAGAGGGGAAAATATTCTAAATATAGCGTTCACTTAAATTGATCCAATTATTTTAACTGTCTAAAATGCGTCCACAGCACCTCACTTCTAAACATCACACACTCTCAATTTGAAAACTGAAAAGATACATTAAAAAAAAAGAAGATTATGATTAGATAGATAGAAATTATCAGGCTTTTGCCACTTTTCTGGAAGCATTTACAATAAAGGTGAAAACACTTCATCCGTCGCAGATGCCTCCACTCACCCTCGGTCTTCTTCTCGTCCTTGATCTTGGACAGGTCGTTCTGGTAGGTCTGGGCGCACTCCGAGGTGACACCGTACAACCCGGCCCCGGGGTTCCTCAGAGCGACCAAAGTCTGGGCCGGTTCGCCGCTGTCCACCGCCTGGTTGATGGCCTGAATGGACTGTGAGACTGTGAAAAAAAGAAAAAAAGACCTCAGCACTGTCCTGCTTCTAACATCCAGACAACGGTAGATTAAAAGCAGGGTGACAATTGTTCTAAAATCTATTACGTATAAAATATGTCCAATAAAGTGAAATGAGAGTTACACTGTAAGGCCTCCTGGGTATCCCGGTTGGCCCTCAGAACGGAGTCCTGGATCTCGTCCAGCCACAGCACAGCAGACGGGTCCTGGGTCTCCTGGAAGGGCACGGACCATATGATCAGAAAACACACACGCATGCACACACATACGTACACGCACACACACGCACGCACGCACCCACATGTTAAGAGTTGTGTTGCCAGTCCCTCTAAATACTGTAGCCTAAAACCTAAAGTTTTTTTTCTCCCCATAATTCATTTTAACTCATAAAACAAAATAACGCAAAGAACTAGTAGAGAATATCAACTCAAAATTACAGCTGTAACAATTATTTTAAACAATTGATTATTTGTTTGGTCTATAAAATGACAGAAAATGGTGAAAAATGTTTCCTCAAAGCCAAGGACGACGCCCAAAATTCAAATATATTGAGTTTAACTGTCACGGTAGAGTAAAGAAACAAGATAATATTCACATTTGAGATGCTTCTTTTAAGATTTAAAACAATTAATTCATCAATTATCAAACAAAAATGTAATTTTGATAGTTGACAACTATTTGATTAAATTGTAAACCACTTCACCTGACCATTTCAACCAAATCATGACATGCTAAGAGCAAAGGGACTAGAGTTGTCGTAACATTTTTTAGGAAAGCCTCATAATGAGGGCCGACACATCACCGATCACACATCATCATTTAAGCTTTTAACTGCTCCTCTACCTGCTGGAAATAAACATTAAGTCACAGTGCCTCAATTGACCAGTAATACTGAAAAAGCATGCACGACACACACACACCAAAACCAAAAACTTCAATGCGACGTCCACACGTTATTATTCTGAACTGCAGTGACACCAAACAGCCTCCAGATGGTGTTCACCTTCTACAGCTGTATAACACGCTCATGGCTGCTGCTGCTGCTGCTTTCTAGACTCATTTTGGTTTTGGGCCTCCTTTAGTGTCCCGCCCCTCCATGTTGTGCTTCGGGGTGAGAGAAAGAGGTGGGCGGGTACGACTCATACCCGATCACGGAGGAAGATTTCTTCATGCAAAGGGGACTCAAACTCAGTCTTTATAGTAAACAGCTGTACCTGTTTATTAAGTTTACACTTGGTGATGTAATTGTTATTTGTGTGTGTGTGTGTGTGTGTGTGTGTGTGTGTGTGTGTGTGTGTGTGTGTGTGTGTGTGTGTGTGTGTGTGTGCGTGTGTGGGAGACATGGGTGTGGTAGGCAGAGACGAGGGAGCAGCAGCAGAGTGGAGTTTATCAAATGTTACACATCATGGAAACAGAGGAAGTCAGAGCTGAGGGCTGCTGGGTAGTTTTTTATTCAACAGTCTAAACTTTTTTTCATCCCGAGAAAACCCCATAAGCTCATTCCTTTTGCAGAGAACTGACTGAAAGCATGTGCAGTCGTCCACTGTGAGGGGTAACCTGAAGGGACTTCCTGTGTGGATCTAGACTCTCTGACTCGAGTTCCACAAGCAAATCTCTGATCAGTTATAATAGTTGCGAGGAGGTCGTCTGTGATCTTAATCCCGTGAGAATCATTCATGTTTTTAATTTGTCAAGAAAAAAAAATATATCACAAAACAAGTTATGAAACTAGTCTCTGTGACTTTTGGGGGGGGGGGGGGTTGGTTTTCTTCGCCTCTCTTCTCTTTGAAAGATACGAGGGCCGTGTTGGTCGCTATAAATGGAAACTTTTAATGTCATTTTTGTGTATCAAATTCCTCCAAATAACTAAATTCAGAAAACAGTGTATTTACTGAGGTATTTTATATCTGACAACAAATCCTTAAACTCTCTTCTCTTCAGGCTTCACATGACCAGGAGACCCCTCAGCACTACATCTTTGGGTCGTTCCCCTCCTCCGCAGTCTTTCAACTCGACCTCTGAAAGCCAACAGGAAGTCCACACAATGCCCTAATAACTACTTCCTGTGTCTTTAGCTAATCGCTTCAAACCACCAACCAGTGTGTGTGTGTGTGTGTGTGTGTGTGTGTGTGTGTGTGTGTGTGTGTGTGTGTGTGTGTGTGTGTGTACGCTTGTGTGCGTGCGTGTGTCTCTGGCCCATTTAATATCAAGCTTTCTTCCCTTTTATGGAAGCATCAAGGCCCGGCTTTGTTGGTTCCTTTGCCTGTGACATCGGCAGAAAAATACTTTTTTTCCTTTTCCCTCTTCTGTTTTTACACTTGCGATTTTTTATTTTCTGTGTGCCGTTCAGAAAGTGTGACGTGTCCCAGCATGATACATTCAAGGGTTTAGCTGACGGCTGTTGCCATTAAAAACAGCGTGGGCAGCGGCTAAATATTTTGGAGTCCCAGCGCGATAAGAGATTTTCTTTATCTTTATTTACACAGGATGAAACCAGACGACCGATCTATTTAAAGAGCTTGTTCTCGAGAGCAAATGTTTCCAGTTTTTGATGAGTATAGATTTTCACTCCTGCACTCCGACCTCTTCTAACCTTTTTTCCCACAACAGGAAAAAATAAAATGACCCAAACAAGGTTGTCTCCCTGTGACATCAACTTGCCATAGTCGAGGAGAGATATCACAGGCAAATGATTCAAAGTCTACGGATGCACGTGTCCAACCCCAAAACGATGGAGAGAGACAAGAAAGAGCAATGAGGCAGACGACAAGAAGGGAGCGTGTGGGAAAGAGGGGGGAGGGTGATCGCACCATGACATCAGCAGTCTAGTCGTGTCATGTGGCACTCAGAGGTCTGAGTCACACAAAGCTGCATGTTGCTGCAGCTCCACACCGGGTCTGAGATCTCACCCGACATTGGTTTACAGCCACCTGGGGCCTCGTTTAAAAAAAAACAGGAAATAGAAACGCACCCATGCGCACTGGCTGGCTGTGTCAAGTGATCAAAATCAGCATCAACATTATTTATTATATTATTTTCTGGATATTGATTTGGAGGAATTGTCCCAATCTACTGGCTTGAATTGTAAATAAATAAATGCAGGCTTTTGGTTACCCTTACTGGCCCTCACTTTTAACTAGGAATGAAGCTCACTTGAGATTAATTTAAAAAGTACCTGCTTGTTGGGAGGTCATGAATTAACAGAAAAAAAATAGGATACCCCACAATTCAGTTTGTGCTGCTGCTACTACTTTGGAGCATCTAACTGTAGCCAGGTGTCACCTGAATACTAGACACACATGAAAAAGCAAATCAACAAAAAGGAGGGAACTGGTGTAACAGGCTAAAATAACCCCCACCCAGATTTAACCTGGGTATACTTTGGTCTAGGCCAGAGTATACCCCGGGGATAAACTGTCTTAGGCCAAACTATATCCGGGGGTGTAGAATAGCCTAGGCCAGACTATACCCTTCCAGGCCAGACTATACCCCAGGGTGTAAATTTATAGGTCCTCCGCAGCAAGCTTCTATCTGCAGTCATCAACAGAACATGCATTTTATCTTGAAAACAATCATTTTAATGATGTTATCAGTGTTTAAGTTTGCACATTTATATTGTAGCGAAGACTTGCTAGTCTTAGAAGTTGAAGTTTCAGGGCGTTATAACTTTTATTACATAATGTTACAATTGAATTATGTTTTAGGGATGGGCTTTTATTTTAATATGTAACACTAATGAGAAGTGTGGTAGTAATCTTTCATCTTTGTAGATGTTTTGATGTTGTTATCAGTGTTTAACTATGAACATGTATATTGTAGCGAGTACTTGCTCGTATTAGAAGTTGAAGTTTCAGGATGCAGTAATCTTTGAGGAAGTCTAAGATGTTTTCAGTTTTTCTGGTTGAAGTAATACAAGTCTATGTTTTAGAGTTTTAAGATTTAAGTCAGTTAGCTTTCTCACTTAATTTAGATGAAGCTGAACCCCCAATAAAATTATGAAAAATTAAGTAATTCTTGTGTATATCACTGAACACGATATCATGGGGGTATAATCTCTTTTGAGGGGTATAAATAGCTAGATTATACGGCAAGCATATTATTCATACTCCGGGGAATAAATTGGCCTTGGCCATAATATACCCGGGGTATAATCTAGCCCATGCCCCTTTAACTCCAGGTATAGTCTGGACTGGGGGTACTCAATGGCCTGTTACACCGGGACACGCAAAGCGGAGGAAACGTAATATTCATCAAAACATATCTGTAGATGAGGACCTCAACACCTGTCTTCGCTACGTCAGAATAAAACATGCAGTTATCTTGGTTCTTTGTCTCACGTGAGCTTTTTCTCTGCGGGCCTCCAGCAGTTTATCGTGGTAGTGCTGAGCCACAGACGGATCCACGTCCGAGAGCTTGGCTGAGGGATTCTGCAGCATGGACAGGGTCTTCGTGGGGTCCCCTTCATCTAGGGCCTCATTGATCAGTCCAATGGCGGCAATACCTGCACACGCAGACATACAGTTGGAGCAGTTACCACCCTGAGAGGCTTTGATCATAAAATTCACATTTTTTCAGGGAGTGCAATCAGTGACAGTATGGGCTCCATGTTAACGTAGCTCTGACAGCTTGACAGAGTCGCCGCAGGGGGCGGGGCTTAGCAAAGGGTTGATTGACCCCCCTAAAAAAAAAAACTAAACTAAACTGTCCCTCTTCTTCCTAGACCGGTATATGGAATGTTTATTTTATTTATGAAATACATTGAGACGTAGTTTTCCGTAAATATATATGATTGGTGGCTAAAACACTACTAGCTCACGCTTTGGCCCACATTCATTGAGTGTTGGCCGACCAGGACCGGGACCAGGACCTGTGTGGCCAATCGACAGCATCTCAATACATCTTCATTTCGAGAAAACACTACCACATTTGTCCACAGGAACAACAACTACATTGTTGCTGTGTTAAATGCAGCAGCGTTACTTTTATGTGTAAGTATGTTGTTATACTTCTGGATCTTTCCCAAAGTTAAGCTAGTATTCTGGGCTTCATGGAGCCGACTGCAGAAACCATTACTGTATTCTACTGTATTGGTAAAATATTATTGTTTTGAGATGCTAACCAGGCAACCCTGGGCAGGTCATCAGTTAGCACACATGCTATTTGGTCATCTGGTAAACATTTTAAAACATTTAATTTAAAGAAGACATCATTTGAATCAATGTCTTTTTAAATTAAAATGTGTGGTTTCAGCCGTGAAGTGGCTCTTACGTTCGTGCTCCTCCTGCACACTCAGATTGACTTGGTCCACGCAGGCCTGGATGTCGTTCCACGTGAGGAAGTCGCAGCCCTCCTCCCTGGCGGTGGCCTTGAGCCGCATCAGCTCATCCATGTACCTGGAACATTAAAAAAAAAAACATACAGTTAACGCGTGATCAAATAGTTAACGCCGTTAAAGGATTGGCAGATTAATCTCGCGTGAACGTGTTATCGTGCCCACCCGAAAATATATATATATGTTTGTTTGTTTGTTTGTTTGTTTGTTTGTTTGTTTGTTTGTGTGTGTGTGTTTGTTTGTTTGTGTGTGTGGGGTGCACCTCTGTGCATAATCATCCTCCACATTACTGAGTCCAGTGACGGCGCTTGACAGCTGCTTCCAGAGCGCGGCTCGGTCTCCGACATCCATCGCCTGGTTCATCAGCACCACCGACGACAGCATCTCCACGGCAACAAGCAGCTCAGGGTGGGACAGCGACCCCTGCGGAACGCAAATGTGCCTCATGCGTCAAAATCTCTGTTAAATCAGAGGGAACATGGCATGCTCTTTTCCCACCACTTTTCCATAAAACATTTCCACAAAACATTTTTCCATAAAACATTTTTCGTGACCAGAAAACATCAGCTTATACATGAAAAATAATAATCAAAAATGTCAAAGCTTGAAGCCAACACTATGCAACTCTAACCAAAACAATCGGGACTGATAACTTACGGTAGAGCTACACTAAAGGAAAAATATGCGTTTCTTTATTCTGGGGTCAACTTTCCCTTTAAAGATTCTTTACAGACGATATTCACTGAACCACAAGAGCTGTATTATAAATGTCCATGACTTTTCCAAAACCTCAAAGAGGAAAAGTCTGCAAACAATCATTATTTTCCTTTCCATTTCTGTTTAATCAAAGGCAAGTTAACATAGCATTAACTCAGCAATCCTTTAACAGCGTTTTTTTTTGCATTGGGAGGGTTTTATCACTACGCAGTCTCCAAGATCAGTTCAGACCTGGGTGTCTAACGGCTCTCCCAGTCCAGCCTGCGTGAGATCAATCAAAACTGAAAAATAAATAAGATGCACGCCATAAATGCAATACAACAACACTGCTTTTACTTTGAAGGCGATTTATGTAGGTGCGCACACGCTTCTGTAGCCTCACCGACACGCAGAGTTGATGATCCGACTTGAACCTGATGTGAAAGCATGCATTGTGATGTAGTTTTTGTTCTCAAAGTGCAGCGGTGCTGCCGCGAGCCGCTCCGCCTCACAAAACACTCACAGGCGGTTGTCTCATAGGAGCCTCGCTGCAGTTTCTAAGTCCTAATTAAAAAATAATTGCGCAAAGCTCCCGACCCTGTCTGATACACTATGGCAGAGCACTTTAAGTCAGTATCATTTCTGTGTCTTTACTTTTCTCTCAAAAGGGGAGAACTTTCCACACATGAGGAGGTATGATCAGAAGACGTTCAGTGCACTTGTTCAAGCCACCACAGACTGGACTTTTCTTACTGAAAAAGAAAAACTGAATTGAAAACATCAAAAGCACAAAAAAAGAAAACAGATTTATATATTATATATGTATGTATGTTAAGTTGCTGTTTTGTTTTATAGAGTGCCTGTTTTATTGTTCTGATAACATTACTTTGAAGTAAAAGCATGCAGTTCACTAGTTTTTACTTCATTCTTAAATTTGGCGCATAATGCAATTAATCGCAGAAAAATCATGAAATTAATCAGTAAAAAATGTTAAACTTTGCCAACCCTAAAAAAAAAAATCCCATCAATGGTTCCCAGAGCGACGAGTGATGTCTCCAAATGACTTGTTTTATACAAATTTACATTGTGACATAAAATATGGTTCTTAAATTTTCAGGCCAAGTCCTCCTGTAGTGTTGCCTCAACAGATCACATGACCACGCGTCAGTCTGGGTACCTCCGGGCTTTGCTGCTGCAGGCTGAGCAGCTCTCTCTGGTAGAGGTCTGCAGCATTGGGGTAGACCTCCGGCAGCTGAGCTTCGGGATTCATCAGCTCCACCACTGTCTTCTCAGGCACGCCTGCCCTGACGGCGCTGTTGATGCGCTCCACCGCCTTCAACACTACACACACACACACACACACGCACGCACGCACACACACACACTTAATTATAAGAGCAGCTGCAGACGTAGAAACGTGGACGAGGACGTTAGCGTGTGTGCGTACTCTTCAGGTAGCCTTCTGCGATCTCATTGGCCATGTCCACGCCACTTTGCAGCTCGTCCTTGGTCAGGGCTTCTCCTGGAGACGCCTAGCGAGGAAGAGGTTGGGATGAAGTTACACTGAGGAGACAGACTTTTCTTTTGTTTGCACACCGATTCGCTACCTGGTCTTTGTTCTCCCGGTCGGCCTGCAGCTGCTTGAGGTACCAGCCTTTGTTCTGGACCTGCAGGTTCTGAACCCCCATGGCTTTAAGGGCCTCGTACAACTTGTCCTCGTCGCCGCTCAGCAGCGCCTGTTCGGCCGCGCTCAAGGCGTTGCTCACTGCAGGAGAAAGAGTTGAGGCGTTCATCTGCTGCACCATGGAAACCAAGACGGTAAAAACATGCATGCGTCACGTTACTCACCGTTGACCTGGTTGACGTTGCCCTGGATCTCAGCCTGGGTGAGGAGCTCGTCGTAGATATCTCTCTCTGCATCGGCGTTCTCCATTTGCTGTCGGAGCAAAACAAGACATGAGGCTGAAATATAAACAGCATTATTATCGCATATTCGCTTGCAAGACGCTAGAGCAACATATCTGTCCCTCTCTCTGTAGCTATCCATCCATCTATGCGGTAATGTTTTTTGTTTTGCCTGTTAGAAAAACAAACCTTTTATTTTTTTGGCATAAATCTTACATTTCTATTTCACTGCAAGAGAATTGCTGGCAAATCTGTCGAGAGGATGGAGTGATTTTATTATCTGCTCCGTCCATCATCCAGCCTCCGTTCTTTACCGCCGTGGCTGATTTATTTTCTATTGCCCGAGTGGTTCGTGTCGGCCTCAGCATTTTATTCTGTCTCGCTTCAGGCTGCATGTTCGATTATTTTCTAATGAAAAGCGTGGACAATGTCTTGCTGCCGTTTTTAAAAATATATGGCCATTTTTACTGTCTCTCCAAGAAGACATTGCCCCAGGGCTACAGTTTATCATCTCTGGCCATCTCGATGCTGTGCACAGCCTCTGTGACCGCTGAGGATATATAAAAAGAAGCTTCGTACCCGTTTGCGGGAGTTGGCCACCTTCTTTCCTTTGGCCTGGTACAACGTGTCGTGGTACTGCCGAGCAGAGACGGGGTCCAGGCGGATTAGCATGGCGTTGGGGTTCTGCATGGCGGCCACCGTGCCCTCGGGTGCGCCCTGGTCGATGGCCTCGTTGATGGCGATCACAGCAGCATGTACTGAAGGTGGAATAGGAGGTGGTGAGGCGGTAGATGCACACAGATATTATTTATTTCTATATTATTGAGAGATGATGTTAAGTATCAATCAATCAACGCTGAAATTTAGGAGTGGTTTAAGATTTTTGGGTCGGCTCATTTATCTACTTTATTGGCGAGAGTTGGATGAAAAGATTGATACTACTCTCATGCCTGTCTGTTAGAGTGTAACCTTTGTTTTGTTTTGAAGAGCCCTGACAATCACCTTGTTGTCCCGCCCTAAAGCGTCCCCTGCTTTATGGTCTGTTTGACTCTAAATGACCATCATTTACTAAATGAACATCATGCTGTATTGAAGAAGACTTGAAAATAGAGATTGAGACATAAACTCATGTTTACAATGTTTACTGAGGGAATAAATTAAGAGAGAAGTAGAATCATTTATATAGACTTCTATACAACCAGAGGAGTCACCCCCTGGTGGTCAGGAGAGATAATGCAGCTTTAACACATGAATAGGTTTCTATATTTATGTCTTGTTTAGTCTTATTTGTAGACTTTCAACAATAAGCTGAAACACTAAATTAGGACAGAATGGGTTTCTTATGTAAAGAGTTGAAAGATTCTCCAAAAATATGGCAGGATTACCTATAGAATGAGTATAAATATGAATGCACGTATCAATTAAACTACATAATCTACAGCTACCAGATCCAGCCCCTCTCCCCCTCTCACATGCAGCTTCATCCACCGAGAGCTCATTGGCCAGGATGCCACCAATCTTGCTAAAGGCGGGCATCTGGATCCCGTACTTTTCCAGCTCACTCTTCATGTTGTTGATCTCCTCCTCTGTGAGAGAAAACAGGGCAGAAGGAACACATCAATGGCCGGGAAAGGGAGGGTGGAGAAACCATTCCTGGCTCATGTGTGATCATCAGCTTTCCAATTCTGGGACTCGGAACCTAGCAGGAACCCAACTGACAGGAAAAGCTCCCACAATTACGAATAAATTTCACATTTCCAGCAGCTCCTCCACATTGTGATCTGCTGGGGGGAAAAAAAAAATCCTTCACCTCTTCCCCTGTAGGTGGTGCATTCAGGGTCCAGACAAATGTTTAAACTTCATGTTAACTTTGTCAACAATTGGGTTAACTAGTGGGGGGGTTACAGAATGAGGAAAACAGATGCACGGACCTGTGTTCGAGCTTACCAGTGAAGTCTACTTTTCCATACAGATCTTGGATCTGAGGGGCCAGGCCCAGCTTGAACAGGTAGAGGCTGTAAAAGAGGACGGAGAGACAATGAACAAAGGAGCACGGTAGTGTAGGCGGTAGCAAACAGTAAGAGTACAGAAACAAATACACATAAAGACAACCCCATGCAGGGTTGTCATGAATATTATAACTGCAGCACAACCTAACTACCGCACTAAAGAGAGAGGAGTAAGAGAGGTTCAAAGACCGACAGGTCAGAACGAGCGAGCATCAGAGCGTAGCCCTGTCTTTACATTACATTTTATTTAGCTGACGCTTTTATCCAAAGTGACCTCCTCTATACACCGTAGACACAGCAACGGGGAGCAATTAGGGGTTAAGTGTCTTGCTCAAGAACACAATGACGTGGATTAGCAGAGCCGGGGTACGAACCACCGATCCTCTGATGGGCATGCTAACCACTGAGCCACAGTCACCATCGTTGTAGAAGGAAACAGATGTTTCAACACTCCACCATGTTCTCACTTGTGTCACTTTGTTAAGCTGCAGATCATAAAACACATGCACTGGAATTGTTTGTAGTTGTTTGTTTCTTCAACTTTTGTTTTTTAGCAAGCAGAAGTGATATTAGAATCACCTGGTAGCCCCACCCTAAAGCATCCCCTGCGTTATGGTCTGTCTAACTCTAAAAGAATACAATTTACTTAATGTAAATAGGAGGAAGAAGATAAAAAGGGAAGAAGAATAAGAGAAAAAGAGAAGAGAAAGAGCAGGAAGAATAAGAGGAAGAACAATGAAAAGAAAAAGAAAACAAGAAGAAGATAAAGGAGTCAAACATCGTGTCTTGACCTGAATCCCTTAAATTATGTGAAATGTGTTTTTCTTGACACACTATGCTGCATTACAGCTGTCCAGTAGGATGACGTTCTGCAGGAGAATTATTTTTATTTACTTTTTTAAAGATTAATCTGTTCCCAGCATGTCGTGTCGATGGTCTTCTGTGGTCTTTAATTAAAGCTTCATGTGCCTCTGTGGCCTCTGGGGGGACTGCTTTGTGTTTACTCGTACAGCCCCGAGCGAGGGCATACATATATATAAATAAATATACATACATATAAACACACTCACTCACACTCTCACACACAACATTACCAAACGCCCCTGGATCAATTTCACCCGAGGTGCAACATTCTATTAAAAACAAACCGCTCTGCAGCTTGTGCACCAGAACGCCTTTCGGCTGAAAAACCGCACTGTTCACCTCGTAAAAAAAACGTCACAGGCTCCAGACACACTCAGACCTTTGTGCACTCGCCCTCCAATAAACGAGGAGTTCCGTGAACCTTCAAACTTATGGCTTGACAGAGAGACGCAGAGCGTACCTGAGTGCATGTATGCAGTAGATGCAGCGTGGCATGTTCTTTCTGTCATAGATGTCCGTGGTTTCTGGGTAGAAGATCTGAAACACAAGTGGGGACATGGAGCCGATTAGAGCAGGGGCTTCATGCGTGCAGTTGTGATTCAGGGTTAATAGCGCTGATCGGGAGATCACACAATGGAGACGCCCTGGCATCATGTGAAATGACTAAAGCTGCCAGTCTGTGACTGTTTGGGCTGATATTCTTTCTTTTCTTTCCATGACAAGTATTCAGAGTTTCCACACAGTTAAGAGGGTGGAAAATTCTCAGGAACACACGTTTACTGTAATAATGGGACTGTTAACTTCTTTTATTCGGAAGAGTCATTAAAAAGACCATTACAAACCACCCAACAATGAATAATTTATCCTCTCCAGTTGAGTTAAGTTAATTTCACCAAATCATGAAGATCCTTTTACACAGATTTAAAAAGTGTTTTTTTAAGGTAATTGTCGCTATGATCAGAATTAGTGTTGTGGGATGATCTGAATCCATGTTCTCCTTCCCTCGATTCAGAGACCTGAACTTCTTGAACCAAAATATTAAGTTAAGTTAACTGCCACCATTTGATGCCCTGAAGGTAGGATGTCAACGTTGTGGTGTTTGAATGATATTCAGCAATATTAAGCTGGTCCTTCAAGGCAGTGGAGCCTGAACCACTTAGATTAGGCTTAGGCTGGAAGTTATTTGAATCGTTGAACAAATTAAAAAAGAAAAACTTAAGGAAAAATATTTCTAGACAAGAAATCAAACCCTGAGCAATGCTTGATATTTAATCAAATAAAAGGTCTATGCCCATGTCGTGTTCACCTTTGGTAGCCCCTTCTCGGACATGGCGTTGAGCCACTGGATGACATTGTCTGTGTGTCTGAAATGGAGACCGGTGGCCTGGAAGAGAGAAACCAAATGTCAGGACGCAACAAACTCAGATTCAAAAGCTATGAACTCAGGTCCCGTTCATCCAACCAGGTCACGACACAAAGTTAAACACTGGACTTAGAGGAAGTCATTGAGGATGTTTGGCAGTTTCTGGAACTACAAATGTCTCACAGTTCCCCCACAGACCAAAAATAATGGAGATTAAAATGTTGTTTTAGAGCACCACAAAAAGGCAGAAAGGCGTTTTGCGGCCAAACAAAAGCACTCTTTTTCCAAAACAAAGTCACCTTCTGGCTTCAAAACACTTTTGGTACAGTGTACAAACTCTCATTTGATTGACACTTCCTGCTCTTAAAAACAATGCTACTAGTCAAGAAGATGGCTGCAATGGCAGTGCAGTGGGCCACGTGTTCCTCAGCTCAGTCAAAGAGGAAGTTAATGTCTAGTTTCATTGACTCGGTGTAGTTTGGTAGGAAGAAGAGAGTAGCTCCTCTATGAAAACTGCTCTCAACGAGGTCTGTGGATGATCTGGAGTAAGGAAGTGGATCATGACTTCTGGAAAGAGACTTTGCTGTTGAGGGTTTCTTTGGGCGGGTCACATTGTCCCATTATATTGGAGAGATGGTTGACATCTTTGTGAGCAACTCGACAACTCACACACATCATAACAATGATACATCATTATTTTCGTGATTGTCATTGTAATTGTAATTTTATCCGACTTTCAGTTGGGAGAGTCTTTATCCTACTGCGCATGTTTTCACCTTGTAGCGTGTCTGCTCGCGATCGTAGATCTTCTTGAGGGAGACGGTTTTTGGGGCGAAGAAGTTGCCCAGTTTGGCCAGATAGACACCATTCCTCAACCCCTCCTCCAGCTCTGTGGTGGGCGGTAGCTCCTCGTCCAGACAGGCCTCCATCCATCTGAAAAGGAGAGCACACACACAACAGTATAAGCATAAGTATGAAAGGGAACACAAAGAGGAAACATACATTGGTACTTAAATACACAGCTTAGTTTCCCTACAACACTGCAAAAATTGAGCTTCCAAAAACAAGAAAAAAAAGTAATAAAATGAGGGAAATATTACTTGAAATAAGACAAATTATCTGCCAACAGAACAGGAAAATTTGACTTGCCAAGACTTCTTGAAACAAGTGAAATGCTCTAAAATAAAAACTGCCTGATAAGAAGAAATATCTTGTCAATCAAAAAACAAGCGTATAATGCCTTGATTTAAGATATTTCATCTTACTTCGATTTAAATTTTTGCAGTGAGGGGATCATTACTGCGGTGAAACTCAAGATAGCACTTCAAAAGAGGTTTTATTGTAAATAGAAAGCATGAAAACGACTCGTACACAGATGCGTAATGTGCAAACCAGTGGTGGGCCGCCATCAGGGCCTGCTAAGTTTTCCCTTTTAGCTTATTTTCTCATTGCACAGTTGGGGTATGAAGGGAGTGAGGGGGGTGCGGGGGCAGCAGGCAACGGTGAGCAGGACCGAGGTGACTGCCACAAGACTGTCTGTGAGAGCTGGTATCAATCAAAAGCCATTACGTACCTTAAATACCTTGAGTGCAGTTTCATTGTGCAGAGGGGAAACTCAACACAGTAATGATAATTCGTTACGAGCCCAAAATCTCTAATTTTCCTCAGAGAGCTTTACAATCTGTACACATACAACATCCCTGTCCCAGGACCTCACATAGAATCAAGAAAAACTCCCCCAAAAAATGGGAGAGTCTCCCCGGATAGACAGATGCAATAGATGTCATGTGATCAGAATAAATAACGTAACAGAGTTACAACACATTCAATGAATATGACAGAAATTATTCATATAATGAATATTTCCACGTGGCTCAAATTCGTCTGCTGTAATAGGAAGTAAAGAACCCATGAGGGATGATCATTCCTCACTGTGTGTTGGATGAAGATTAAAAAAAGTACAACTAGTGTATCTTGTCCGTATTTCACACACACACACACACACACACACACACACACACACACACACACACACACACACACACACACTTAATTTCTTTAAGGTCTTATTGGGAAGTCACATTCCTGCCGTGTGCCCGTGTCAGCTCTGGGCCACAGAGGAGACACGTTGATCTCCCCATACTGTGACGTGCCCGGAGGACTGGATTCCACCATCTCGTGTCCTCACCGCCCAGTAACTAGGGAAGGAGGGCGGCCCGTTGTTTTTCTCCCCCTTTAACTTCACTGTCAGATGCGGCACATCGATCTGGTTTGAGGTCATTTAAGGAGAGAAGTTCTATTCCAGTGAACCCGCTTCAATTCAAGCTGCTTCACTTATTTTCATTTCCACTTCAGTAAGCGACTCCTGAACAACGTTTAAATAGATAAGGGAGCCCGAGAACACATTGTTACCAGATTGTAACGTTTACTCAAAACCCATCCAGGTGCATTCTGGGTCATTTCTGCGTTACAGTGCAGAGACATCATCAATACCAATGAAATGAAAAGTAATAGAGAGAGAAGCAGACTGAAGGGTCTACAATGTGTTTTTTAAGCATAAATCCAGGATAGTTGTCAGACCCTATTCAAAGCTGGACGATGCTACGCAGTGAATGGCCAGTTGTGTTTGAGGTCTTAGCAAAGGGTCAATTGTATCCAATTTACTTAACAACATCAATTTGGACAACTGGGTCAGGGGTCACTGCAAAAGAGGAGTTTGTATTCCTCTACTTTAAGAATTAATCTGTGCGAAAAGTGCAGAAAATCGACTTCAGTTCTATTTCTTCTTTTTTACGCTGTTTTTTTTAAATCACCTGTATGCCTTTTCTTATTTAAATTTCTATTAGAGAAACGATCAGAAGTGACTTTTAATCTATTGTAGAACTCTTGTTCTGCTTGTAAATTTTCAATGTCTTCTTTTATTAAAGACCACATCGTTTCTTTCCCATTAATGGTCTTCCCTTGCTTATTAAGGCCTCCAAATATCAGCTCAGACTACGACATAACCTTGAGTTTATCATTTGGAATTTCACAGTGGGAGGTCAAACATAGACTCGCTCCTTTCATCGGCTATGAAAACACTCCCACTCTTCTGTAACTAATGCCTTCGTCAAGCAACAACAAGGTTAACTATATCCTGAGTAAGATTAAAAGATTCCTTTCTGCTCCCCCCTCCTCCTCCTTCCTTACACACACAACATTTGTATTAGAGTTTGGAATTTTTTTTTATTCTTCTTGGTCCTTCATTCAAACACATGAAAACACACTCACGTGCCGCATCGCACAGTGCCGGCTAACATGCAGCTGAAACAACTTCCCGGCCAGGAAGTCGTGACACGGGGTCTCCAGACAGGCCCGCTATTGAGGCAGAGGTGGACGACCCCATGGCGGAGGGGCCAGCGCCTGCCAGCCTGGGAACAACCCCCTCCTTTCACTCTGCGCTTAAGCAGTGAAAGGCTCAAGAAAGACTTGCTCACTAATGGATGTTTTATCAGGGCTACACACCCTTTTTTTCCATACCAGCGCAAACACAGACACACCCTCCACCCTCCAGCAAGAAGCAGCTGCGAAGAGGGATTTCTGAATGTCAACGACTGGATTCCAACAACCGTGCTACGTCACGTTGTGGTTAATAGGACATCGACAGCCATGTCTGTGATCAACTAACAGCCAAAAATATGAAAGCATTGTATGGAATCACTGATGAGAGATATAAAAGATACAAACCACAAATCAACGAGCAGTGGGAACTAGACATACACATTCATGTCTGTCATTTAAATCCTCTTAAAAAATGTACATGTAAATTGTCATAATTAACATAATAATTCTTGAGCTGTGGCCTAAACAAATTAAAACAAACATGTTTTGTAAGGGTCACAGCAACCTTTGACCTCCACTTGTAATCAGTGCATTCTTGAGTTAGACGTTTGAAGACATCTCCTCCAGGCATTCCCGAGATCTAGTGTTCATGGGTATCAGAACCGGAAAACATCACATTCAAAATGTTAACGTCATCTTGTGACTGCAAAACTATGATGTACAGATTTATCCAAAATAAAATGTGATATCAATCAAACTAGCCAATTAAAGAGGGTCAAACTAAATGTATGAAGTGATATATATAAGAAATGCCACCAAACTGGTGCCAAAATGGCTGCAAATCCAACCTCACCAGCAATTAACGTTTGTTGAATACAATACTAGTAATTTTAGAATCAATGAAGCCAATAAGGAGGGAAATATATAGCCAGCGTAGTTTCTTTATAATGGGTTTATCTCATCAAGCTCTGTGTATATAACAAAATAAGGTCTAGGTGCTACATATATACTGTGAAAATAATTTATGGACAAAATGTACAGACTCCAACTATACAGTCACAGATTACAACAAACCATGTAGACGCATGAATGAACCTGTGATTGAGCGTGACGAGGCTCCTTTAAGATACATTTTCATGTGTCTGGTACGACCCAGGTGCTAATGATGCTCACGGCCCAAAGGAATTGTGACATCGGGGTTTTTTCAACCATGGATTTAGAAATCATAGCACAGAAACAGCACTTGGTGACAGTTACAAATTATCTTCTAGTTGGATTAGATGGGGGACTTGTCTCTGTACTTGTCCTGTTAGACCTTAGTACTGCATTCGACGCCATCGACCATGACATCTCATTAAAGAAACTAGACCAGTCAATTGGTTTTAAAAAGGTACCGCATTAGGCCGGTTTAAGTTCTATTCATCATAACAATCTCAGTCGATGTAAACTATGAAGACTTGATGACAACTGCCGTTCGTCATGGAGTTCCACAAGGTCTGTACTTGGACCAATTTTATTCACCCTATAGTATATGCTTCCTTAAGGTAATATTATCAGAAAACACTCCGTAAACTTTTAATGCTATGCCTATGATACTCAACTACATCTGTCGATCAAGCCAGATGAAATACGCTAGGTAGCTAAACTTCAAGCGTGTCTTGAAGACATACAAACCTGGATGACCTGCAACTTTCAGCTGCTGAACTCTGACAAGACTGAAGTTATTTTACTCGGCCCAGAACACCACAGAAATCAATTATCTGCTGATATGGTTTCTCTGGATGGCATTGCTCTAGCATCCACCACCACCGTAAGGAATCTCTAAGTTATTTTTGATCAGGACCTGTCCTTTGGCTCTCACGCGAAACAGATCTCAAGGACTGCCTTTTTTCAGCTACATAACATTTTTAAAAAAATAAATAAAAATCGGGCACATACTGTCTCAAAGCGATGCAGAAACATTGATACACACATTTGTTACTTCAAGACTGGATTACTGTAACTCCTTATTATCAGGTTGCTTAGATAAGGCCCTTGGGTCTCTTCAGTTGATCCAGAATGCTATAGCTCGTGTACTAACGAGGACTAGAATTAGCTGCTCTGCACTGGCTTCCTGTAAAATCAAGAATCATATTTAAAATTCTTCTCCTTATCTACAAAGCCTTAACTGGTGATGCACCATCATATCTTAAGGAGCTTTTAGTGCCATATTACCCTACTAGAGAGCTGTGCTCACTGAATGTGGGGCTACTTATGGTTCCCAGAGTCTTAAAAAGTATGATGGGGGCCAGAGCCTTCAGTTATCAAGCTTCTCTTCTATGGAACCGGTCCTGCCCCCTGCCATGGCGATGACCGCCTCTTTACCTCCTTTTGCTGACATAGATTGTGGTCATCTGGGTCGTGGTCCATACATACTTCTTATTATATGAATAATTTATGTCATATTTATGGAATGTGCTGTAACTCTGTTACGTTGTTTATTTTGGTCACATGACATCTATTGCTTCTGTCCATTCGGGGAGAGGAATACTGCTCTGTTGCTCACTCGAAGGCTTCTTCCCTTTTTTCCATGTAAAATAGTTTTTACTATTTTATTTGGGGGAGTTTTTCCTGACCCGATGTGAGGTCCCGGGACAGGGATGGCGTATTTGAACAGATTGTAAAGTCCTCCGAGGCAAATTTGTATTTGTGGTTTGTGTTATACAAAATGAACAGAATTTAATTTCCTCCCATTATACCATGAGGCAGATGTGATCCTGTAACTGTTCACAAGTCAGAAGTTCAGAAATTGGTCAATTATACTGTTAACCAATTAGGAAACCAGAGGGGCATCAACCAAAGGCAGTTTTCACAGGTGAACAAAGAACGCGGGCATCCGCATTAATTTTAGATGCTACGCACCTCCCGCCAGGACACATTCCTTGTATGTGTAAACATACTTGGCAATAAATGGTTCTGATTCTGATTTATTAAATGACAAGTGCAGGAAACATAAAACGTGGAAACGCCACAGATTGCAGTCACATCCCCTTCTGCGTGCCGGCAGGAAGCTAAAGTCGGCGCCAGGTTCAGGGGTCAGTCTCATAGGAAGGAGCTCCCTTACTGACCACCGTCTCATAGGAAGGGCGCTCTGACACCTTGCCGGCAGTTTGTCTCCGGCCGCCAATCGAGGTGCATCCTGCCGCTCTGCTGCACAGTTTGAACCCTAGTTCTGCAGCAGAACTCCACAGAGTCACACATTATATCCCATGAATAAATCTTTGGACTTTCCTTACTGCCTCTTTTCCCCCAGGTTTCCCTCCCGAGTCACAGGCACAGCGCATCCGCCGCAGGTAATTCTTAACAACAGTTGAGTTTATACCAACAGACGCTTCATTACCGTAGTGTGGTTTTGTTCTCGTCACCTCTCGGGGAACGGCCTGGTTCTAACCACCTCATTGTCCTTGTTGGATTAGGACTGCAAAGAACCTGACGATTCGTGTCTATTGTGTGTGATTTGATTTACAATAAATTATCAAAAAAGCTTTTTTAATACAATGACACTGAGGTGAGAACTGAGCTCTCTAAAACTAAATAATATTATGATGTCTCAACAGCAATTAAATGACCAGATGCCAATAAGTAAGAAGTCCTAGTACATAGTAAAATTACTGTTTCTGTCAATGTAGTCTAGTGGGAAAAGTTCTGCTGACTGGAGTGTAATGCCATGATATGGAATGTGTCTTGTCTGCATCATAGTCAAATGATCCTAAATCATGTTAAGTAAAAGTTTTTTTCCCTTTTAACATAACTGGAACTAAATGTTCAGACGTCTGTTCAGCGATGCAATTTATTTACACGCAGATTGATTTTGAATCCACCATCACAGACTTCAAAGAGACGTGCCTTTTTCCAGTTGTTATTTTGGGGCACTAGAAAGAAGCAATGTTGAAGAAGATTTCCAAGATTCTAGCTGACTTTACCCAAAAAAAACAACCTAATTCAGCATATTTGGTAAGTGAGGTTACACAGAACCATATAAAAGCTTTAATTGACTTTAATGAACCATAACCACTCAAATGCAAACTTCTCGTTACTGTTTTAGTAAGTATGAAGAGCTTTGTACAAAAGGCCGTTTTGCTGGACCTGCTGGAAGGAAGGGGGGCACAGGAGAACCAGAACTGAGAGGAGCAGACCGTCAGACCCTGCTGCAGTAAAATGACGCTTTTATTCAAAGCGACTTACAATAAGTGCATTCAACCATAAGTACGAACTAGGAACAACAGAAATCAAGTGAGTACAAATTATTAAATAAAGTCAAACTACAAAGTGCTATCAGTAAGACCCATCTAAGTGCTGCCATTGTCTTTATTGAACGTGTAGTCGAAAGAGATGAGTTTTTAGTTTGCGACGGAAGATGTAGACACTCTCAGCTATCCTGATGTCAGTGGGGGGCTCAATCTACCATCGAGGACCCTGGACGGCAAACAGTCGTGATTTTGTTGAGGGGTTAATTTGCAGCGATGGAGCGATAAGCTGATTGGCTGAAGCTGAGCGGAGTGAACGAGCTGGTGTGTACGGTTTTACCGTGTCCTGGATGTAGGTCGGACCCGATCTGTTCGTAGCACGGTACGCAAGTACCAATGTTTTGAAGCGGATGCGGGTAGCCACCGGTAGTCAGTGGAGGGCGCGGAGTAGTGTGAGTGAATTTCGGGAGGTTGAAGATCAGTCGAGCTGCTGCGTTCTGGATGAGCTGTAGAAGTCGAGTTGAATTGGCAGGTAGACCTGCCAGGAGGGAGTTACAGTAGTCAAGGCGGGAGATGATCATAGCCTGGACAAGAACCTGTGCTGCCTTCTGTGTGACAAGGGGACGTATTCTCCTGATGTTGTACAGAATGTACCTAGAGGAGCGTGTTGTTGCGGTGATGTTGGCAGTCAGGGAGAGTTGACTGTCAAGTGTTACACCGAGGTTCCTGGCAGTTGGGGTCGGGTCAGCACTGTGTTGTTGAAGGTAATTGTGCTGTCTTGGGTGGATGAGCCTTTTCCTGGAAGGAAAAGCAGTTCAGTCTTGTCAGGGTTGATTTTCAGGTGGTGTGTGGACATCCACTGAGAGATGTCAGTCAGACAGGCACAGATTCGCTCAGGTATCCCTGTTTCTGATTGGGGAAACGAGAGGATCAGTTAGGTGTCATCAGCGTAGCTATAGTAGGAGAAGCGATGTGAGCGAATGACAGAGCCGAGGGAGTTGGTGTACAGAGAGAAGAGGAGAGGACCCAGGACGAAGCCCTGAGGGACACCAGTGGTGAGAGGACAAGGATCAGACACAGACACTTTTCAGGTTACCCGGTAAGTGCGATGGTCGAGGTAGGATGAGAATAGGGAGAGCGCAGTGCTGAGATACCGAGATCCTGGAGAGAGGAGATTAGGATCTGTTGGTTCACGGTATCAACAGGCAGCAGTGGGGTCTAGAAGGGTGAGGGCAGAAGAGATGGAGGCTGCTCTAGCAGTGTGGAGCTGCTCAGAGATAGCAAGGAGGGCTGTCTCTGTTGAGTGGCCTGCCTTGAATCCAGACTGATGAGGGTCCAGAAGGTTGTTCTGGTGGAGAAAGCAGGAGACTTTGTGAAAGATAGCTTGTTCCAGAGTTTTGGAAAGAAAGGGAAGGAGAGAGACAAGTTGGTAGTTGTTGACTTTGAATGGATTGAGAGTGGGTTTCTTCAGGAGAAGGTTAACTCTTGCTTCCTTCAAAGAGTTGGGAAAACAGCCGGTTGAGAGGGAGGTGTTGATGTGATGGGTGAGAAAGGGAAGAAGGTCAGGAGCGATGGACTGGAGGATATGAGATGGGATGGGATCCAGGGGGCAGGTGGTTGGACGGGCGGAGGTCACCAAGGAGAGAACTTGATTGGCAGACAGGGGGTGAAGGAGGACAGTGAGGGGGAAGACGGAGTTGATGGAGGTGAAGTATTAGAAGAAGGTTGAGTGGTGAATGAGGAGCGGATGTCATCTATCTTTTTTGTAAAATAGTCAACGAAGTGGCTCGGTAGAAGGGTAGAAGGACGAGGAGGAGATGGGGGGGTCCAAGAGGTTGGAGAAGAGTCTTCTGGGGTCGGAAAATGAGGATTCAATTCTGGATTGGTAGAACAGGCTTTTAGCTGCATTGATAAAGGCAGAGAAGGAGGAGGGAAGAGAGTGATAGGCGACCAGGTCATCAGGATGTTTGGATTTTGCTATTTCCTTTCCGATGCTCGCAGAGTGGCTTTCTCGGCACAACCACGGAGCTGGAGGGGACTTGCAGACCTTTCGTGTCGTAAGAGGGCAGAGAGAATCGAGGGATGAAGACAGGGTGGAGAGGAGAACGTCTGTGGCAGAGTCAAGATGCATGAGTGTTGCGAAGGACGGGTGCAGAGTCGGTTGATGTGGGAGGGTCTTCAGTTCCTCCGAGTGAGAGAGAGTAGGAGATGAAGAAGTGGTCAGAGACATGGAGTGGAGTCACAGTGAGGTTGGATGTAGGGCAGTTTCTGGTGAAAATGTGGTCAAGATGTTTGCCAGCTTTGTGAGTAGGAGGAGAAGGACTGAGTGAGAGAGCAAAGGAAGACAGCAAGAGTACCAGTTCACATGACTTCTCTGTCTGGATGTTACGCAGTCTGGATGATAGTCTGGATGATACGCAGAGACGCAAGCATGCAAGACACGCAGGACTCCCTTGCGTAGTCCCAGCAGCCATTTTGCATGCTTGCGTGCGTCACCCAAAATTTCTGACTATCCAACAAAGCTAGCCGTTTGTAGCCCGCCAGGCTGAGATTGGTTTGCAAACCACATCCTTTCTGAGTCTCGTATTTCCGGTTTCATAGCATAATACTGCTGTTTTTAAAAGCCATAGGAGAAACACGAACAAAGGGGCGACTGTGGCTCAGTGGTGAGCAGGGGTTGTCTTTCAATCAGAGGATTGGTGGTTCCTCTGGATTGGTGGCACCGCTAGCCCATGTCGATGTGTCCTTGAGCAAGACACCTAACCCAAAATTGCTCCCGTAGCTGCACCTATGGAGTATGAATGTGTATGAATGGTTGATGTTACTGATGTGGCACCTTGCATGGTGGCTCCTCCCATCAGTGTGTGAATGGGTGTAAATGGGTGAATGATGTCTTGTAGTGTTAAAGCGCTTTGAGTGGTCGGAAGACTAGAAAAGCGCTATACAAGTACAGGACCATTTACAATCCTGTTGAAGAACATTTGGCTAAAGATGTCTGCATATATGAGCATTTATATAACCCGTCTTTGACAGCGTGTAAGGACACGCAGAAAGTAAATTCCTAGAGGGAGATATCAGTGAACGTCGGTGAGCAGGTCGACTCTAAACGGTCGTTGCGCCACCTACTGTTCTGGCTTATGGAAAAGGCACAGGGACTATAAACCAAAACGAGTCCGTCAATCCGACTGCGTGGCCAGCAGCAGTTGTAGTTGCAAGAGTATATTTTGCCCTTGGGGCCTCCAGTTAAGCAAGGGAAACCCCCTGCTGTACACAAATATGCATTCTCAACCACATAAGTCTGACCAGAAACACACAAAACCGGGCAAAGCAAGGCCAAACATTATGAAAATTCTACACAATAATGTCCTGTATCGTGTCGGGGGGGCAACATTATAAATAAGACTGAACAGGGAAATGGAGGAAGTGCCGTGTGTTTTACAGAATAGCTGGAAAGTAAAATCATGTGTGGTGAGCCTTCTCTGGCAGCAGCACAATGTCGAGGCATAGATGCTATTAACAAAAGAAAAAAAAGAAGGAAAAAAAGGTTAAGCGAGAGCCAAGATGTCCATTACATGCTTTACTGCAACGCTGAAATCTGTTGCACCAACTGACCTCAGCTCTCCAACCAACCGGCAGCAGCTGGAGCGCCGCGTGTCGAAGTGGGGAAATAATCATGCATGTTTTTTTGTTTTGTTTTCTTTAACAAGCCCCCCAGAGGGGCTTCACACTGAAAGCTGTTGACTCTAACCTCTTTGAGGTTTGGTGAAAGCTTGTGAGGAGCAAAATAAAAGCTACATGTTGGGTCCACATACAGCCTCTTTCAGTACATCTGCAAATCAAGACTAGTTATCTTGATATTCTACGAGACAGTGAATTCCTATTTTTTTATGTAATTAATTCTCACGTCAATATATTTCTTAAATCCTTCAAAATAAAAGCCCAGGACATTTGCATGGGACAAATTCTCATTGTCTTGTCGTTATTGTCCCCAAAACAGGAAAAAAACAAAAGTATACAGGCAGAGGGCAGCAGGGTCTCAGACACCACAACTCCCTTTTAGTGGGTCGTAGTTCATGATTGATTTCTTCTTTATTGATTACTTCTGTAATCAAATTTCTGTCCCCTTAACTAGCTGTTCTCTTAAGAATTACTGTACGATCGACCTCGTCAGTGTGAATAAAAGTCATCGACATAGTAGACATTGCTGTAATATCTGGGTTCACAAGAGGAAAAAATAAATAACAATTGTACATTCACAGGTTCAAAGTTTTAAAATTTAAGGATTTGCCAATTGTCAATTTTATACGATTGAAACTGAATATTTTAGATCAATTTAGAAATAACCCCAAAACAATAGAGGGACATCATCTTGTTCTCCGGGCGAGTTCACATTTTGAATCAGTAAACATGATGAGGAAATAAAGTTGATAAATTAAATGCTGATATGAAAGTTGATTGTATCATAAAAAGGAATACCTGCAGATTTATATAAAATATATTTTTTTCTCTTAAATGCGAGTCATTCTTTTTCTATTAGTGACATTATAATAATGGTTAATGTAAAATGTATGAAAGAATGTTTTAATTATCTAGAAATATAATACATCACATTTGCTTGTTTCTATTATGTCAGAAAAGCCTTTTCTTTACTCAAAGCACAGCACTTTTAATGGATGTGAGGCAATCCAAAGGATAATTATCAATCACATCTTACCTGTTGCTTCGGAGCCAAAACTGTGCAAATATTAGAAGAAAAGCTGTAAGAGAGAGTAAGGTATAGCTGGGAGTGGTGTGTTTGTGTGTGTGTGTGTGTGTGTGTGTTTTCAGATGAAACTGATGTGTCAGATCTCAGCCACCGACATTGGTTAAAAAAAACTGATCGCTGGCCTGTGACTGACTTCCAAAACCGGGAGAGTAACTTGCGGCCTCAGGTTTCATAGACCGCCAGGTGAAAGTCTGTGGAGGAGGGGTGGGGCTTCTACAGAGCATTCATCCCTCTCCCTTCCATTCCCACATTCTCGACTGTGTGACTCAGGTCTGAGTTCTGGGAGGAAACGTTGACACAGCAACCAGGATACAGCCTGCAGCTGTGCTGACGTGGACCTCAAACGCATCAGTGTCACACTTGCATGTAAATTTACATTGAAACTCTAACAGTGACCTACTGTATTCCTCTTTATATGTTACATTGCTGTGAAAGCAATGCATTCTGGGACTCATTACGTAACCTCACCTCATTACGTTACTGTATTTCTTCCTTACAATAGATACATTTAAAATGATATTCAACCACTTAAATGTTGTAATCTTTAAAATGATTTGAGCAAATTACTGCGATTACTAATTATTGTACATTTTGATTACAATAAGTTACCGTATTTATTCCATTCAGTAGATATACTGTCAATTGTGCATTATACTGCTGAGGAACTGCTTCCACTTAAATTACAGTATTATTTTTAGAGTAATTACAGTAATTTGCCGTATTCTCGATACTGTCAATTGTTCAGCGGCTTACTGGAGAAATTGCTGCCAGTAATTTACTGTAATTTTAGAGGCAGTCCATATGATTGTTCTATGTTCGTGACTCCTTAGTGTTTACATCTGCGTCGATAAGACATTCAGTCCATTTTGTAGCCAACACTGGCTCTCTGGGGACAAATACATCAGTCTGTTTGCTGGATGAAGTTAGAAGCTAAATCTTCATGCCGTTATGAAAGCTTGAGGTTTCAACTAGAGCCGCCAACGAGACTCAGTCCCCCCGAGGAGAGATTTTATCACTCCGGGGTCACATTGTTCTCCTCGTATCAAACACAATATGGGGCCACAAGGTTACGTAGCATTCATTGCAGCAGCGACTGTACACAAGAAGTGTTTGGAAACTATTTGAAAACAGGAAATTACAGGCAAATGGCCAAAGCCTGAGGGGGAACTGGGCTGGTCTCGCAGAGAAGGGTAACATTGAGAGGACAGAGGTTTAAACTGATGGAGCAACAGTCAGAATGTTTTTACAGCATAAACGTTGCCGTGATCCAAATGTAATACATTTTTATTTAAAAAATGGGAACAAAGTTTTAATATTATAAGCCTTTTACTACAGTATGTGTCTAGTTTACACCTCGGCATTGAGCAATGCATAAAGTGAGATATCCTTTTTTTTTAATGAATAAATTGTGCAACAGGATTAGTACAATAATTATGATTCACGATATTACCCTAATAATCATCGTAATATGCTTAAGACTCTAGCTAGCTGAAGTTAACTCTCCTAATGTCAATTTCAAACGATTGTTCACAATGTATGATCATCAGGGATCGGCCACAAGGAAGCATTTATGCTGACTTTTTTTTAATCAATATTGGCCCAAAATCAAGATATACATGCATTTCGTTTGAACTATTTAGAGCTTGAACGTACAATATTGTCATTAATGGAACCTCCCTGTGTTAGCGGTTAGCTGTAAGCAGGACTGCGTTAGGGAGAGGAGCGTAATGGGAAATTATTTCAACATAATGGGCATTGCTACGATCTTAGCTCCGTTATTTAGCCTTGCAGAACAGTGCTAACTGACTGCTAACAGCCAACTTCAAACTAACGTTAGCTCTCCTTTTGGCAATTTAAACAAATTTGTTCCCAATTTACCAACATCAGGGATCACATTTGATTTTACTACTACACTGCACTTTGAAAATGCATCAGATCTAAATATGAAAAACAATTATGTTGTTATCTATACTGATGTGTAAAGTTTTATGTCTTGGGAATGAAATGATTCCACATCTTTTGATGGAAATACAAGTTTAAGCCTATAGAAGGCTTGATTTCATAGACACCCCGAAAACAACCTATTTTTGAGGGCCATTCTAGTGCCTCAATTCCATCATCCTCCAGATATTGCCTGCATAACCTTGCCACATGAGGCCGGGCAAAATGGACAGCCTGCCACATAATTTTTTCACTTTGATTTTTTGGAGTGTCTATGAAATCAAGCCCTCTGTAGGCTGAAACTTGTATTTCGATCAAAAGATGTGGCATCCTTTCGTTCCCAAGACATTAAACTATCCATATCGGTATGGATATCCAACATATTTTTTCTCACATTGAGATCTGATGTCTTTTCAAAGTGTTCCTTCAATTTTTTTTAAGCAGTGTATATCAGCCCCTAATAAAGATCACACGTATTGGTGTTTATAACTGTATGAGGCATTGCACAAAGTTTACTTGCCCCGCCCATTAATGTCGAACCCTGCTGATAACATAAATTCACCACAATCAACTTCTCTCGAGTGTGTTGTGAGTACGATAAAACCCTTTAGAAGACATAAAGGGATCAAGGATGGAAGACTCTCTTGCATGATAGAGTCAAGATAAAACAGAGATTATCTTTGTTTACGGTGAAGGATTATCTTGCTCCGTCACAGCAGTCTTTTTATGCAAACGGTTTTCTTTTAAGGGAGGTAACTTGAAAGGGGTGATGCAAGACGTGTCTTGGTGTGTTGAAACTTGTTCAAACCTAATGCACGATGATACGTTCAGCTGAAGAGTTGATCCAGTCTGAACACTGCATGTCGAAGTCAGGCAACAGCAGGGGTGCCATTAAAAAAAGACTTAAAATATCTATAACTATATATATATATATATCTATAACTATATCTATATCTATAACTATATCTATATCTATCTATATCTATAGATATATATAGATATATATATAGATATATATATATATATATATATATATATATATATATATAGATATAGATATATATATATAGATATATATAGATATATATATAGATATATATATATATATATATATATATATATATATATATAGATATAGATATATATATATAGATATATATAGATATATATATAGATATATATATATATATATATATATATATATATATATAGATATAGATATAGATATAGATATATATATATATATATATATATATATACACAGATATAGATATTTTTAAAAAAATGTATTGACAAAACACAGCTCCTGGTGTGCAACTTAACAGGCTCGTTGGGAAGAGCTGGCGGCCGCAGTAGGGGGCGGAGTCAAAAAACTGTGGTCCCACCGGACAGTTTTAGGCTGCCTTCACACACAGGAAGTCACAGAAAAAAGGACTTCCTGTTAGTTACGATCTTCAGGCTACTTGTAGTTTACAGATCTAGTTACATACTGCCCAGTTTCTACAGTCAAAAAGTAAAATACCACATCTGATCACATTGAGAGACTTACGTTTTAGACAAATTACATACAGAATAATTCTCCATACACCACATTTAGTTTTTACTATCCTAGAAATTCCCTATAGCACCCCTATGAAGTATAAATATCGCCCCGTTGCCTTTTCTCCTTGGAAAATACAGATTGAATGCAGACTAACAGCAGCCATATTTGTTATTTATGTTCATTATGATAATTTAAAAGCCTGAAGGGACGGGACTCACCAACCATCTCGCTAGGTTGCACAACTTTTGGAGCTAATGCTTTCACGTTTCTTTCATTGGAAAAGAGTTGGCAAAAAACTATGCTGTGGTTTTAGGTTGGATCATTTAAAACAACACATATTTCTTGCTCTCAAGATTACAATTGTAGAACGCTGTAAAAGAGTGTCTTTCAATGCATTTTGATTTAAAAGGAAACAAAAATGTAACACCAAGAAATATAAACATTTCAAAAGAAATAAGCGAAATCTCACATTCAAGTGTTAATGATGTAGCCCTAGAAAGAAACTGCCTTGTTATTTGTTCCATTCGTCCAAACAGCAACAACAACCTCGCCACGGGGTGAATGCCAATAATTCTTTAGTGTCACTTATGACACCAACACTTTAAAACTCGTCTTAAAAAAGTGAGAAAAAAAATGTGAACATTCACTTCTTTTTTTTTTTTTTTTTTTTTTTTTAAATGTCAGCTGTCACACAACTACAGTGTCTCTCAGTCGGTGACAATTAGGAAGAAATCTGGCAACCACACGTGAACTTAGCAGTTAGCAACAGTTGCAGACAGAGGAGTGTACTGTTTAGATTAACTGTTGTGATTTAATCCAAAAAATGTTGATAGACTTTTTTTTTCATTTTTTTACATGTTGTATAATTATTATTTATCATATTTGCTTTTCCTCATCTCTTAACACACTGTCTCTATTTTTTTTAAGCGCTATAAGTTATTGCTATTATTATAGATTAAGATGCCGTGGATTCAAATTCATGTCAAGTCACTAAACAGACAGAAATTTTAAAAACACTCTAAATTTTTATTTTTTTTATTTCCCCGACTACTATGGAAGATAACTCTTTGCAGCTCGCCATCACAAAGCTACAATAATAATGATTACAAATAAATGTAGAGTGGCATTATGTTTGCAGAGCTGTTATATGGTAAGTAACTGATGTTGCAGTAACGTTTTACACAAACAAATAGTATATTGTGTGTTCCGTCATCAAACTGCAGCCAAGAGCCGGAATCCGTCCTCATGGTTCGCCCAGGAAGACGAGACCTGGTCAGTCTCAGGTTTCAGGTGAAAGGAGTGTCACAGGCAAATAAGAATTTAAATAAAAGTATTCCGTAAAAGACAAATTGGCCGTACTACGGTTAATTTAGAACTTAAACAGTCGAATTTCACGCTCCACTTGTCAGGTGTTAGAGAGTAAAAGTTATATTTTAAAACTGAACACTGAGGCTAAATCAGCACAAACTCTACCCAGAATGAGTAAGGGGTGTATCTTGTTCATTTGTTTAAAAAAAAAAAAAAGGATTTTTAAGACCATCAATTTACAAAATGTATTCATTATCCCTCAAATCCTTCAACTTTGAGGAATTTTCGTGGTTTACGGTGAAGCCTGTCATTTAGAGAATTTACGCAAAACACTAATTAGACAGCATTTTAACTCCAGACCTGAATCGCCCTCAGTAAAAAAAAAAGGCCCTGCTCTGTACTTCCTCTCCCCACAGTGACGTAGGAAGACCATCGGCGTTGAGGTAGACGTGGACTATTTGGGGACTAAAAGTCGCAGGAATGGGAGGAGGCGACAGACTCTGCACATCGGTCTCTCCCTCTGCTCGTCACATGACCTCATATTGTTGAGACGGAGCTAAACACGGGAAGCTCAACACAAACACAATGAATTAGTTCCTAGAGGTTGTTAGTTTCACGTTGGAGTACACCAGCTGTTTAAAAAGAAGAAAAAAGCAGCTCTTTGAATGATTGCATTACTGTTTCTGTTTCTGTACTGTCAATTTGTTTTTATAACAGTATTTTATTTACATTTTACTTTTAAAGTGTTTTAGTGCACTTTCCCATGCTGCTTTAATGTTTTGGTGAAAATGTTCCACCATGGAGGACATTAATTAAGCTATTCTGTCAAAACCTAATTCACATATTGAAGGAAAAGAAATGTCAGAAAACTCATAATACAAAATGTAATTGTTTTAATGTGAGTAATCAACTGGGGAAGTCTAACAGTGAAAACTTTTACTTAATTATTTTTCACCCATCCTCTTACAGGAACATGCCCACAGGCCCTGCAGGGGTTCTGTAGCTGACAGATGCATGATAAAGAGTTCAATATCCCCCGAACACCACTGTACTGTTCCATCACAGACACTCTCTCCCTTTAACGCTTCACTTTCACTCGGCTGTCAAATGTGGGAGAAATTTGGCTCACTTAAGGTATCAAACCCATCACTTGCAGAGTGAATGATTTACAGCCAGCTTTACATCACTGGGTGACAGGAGACTGCGAAAAGACGAACGTGGATGGCACATAGAGGTGAGCAAGTGGTTACGACACCCTGACTGTCGTACATTTGATGTATCGCCGGCGAATCCACGGTGAAACTACCTGAGATACTTTGTAGTGCTTAGATGCGAAGGAGGAGGTAATGTGCAGTTAGCAGCGAGCACGGATCAATAAACAGAAGTATCGTTAGTAGAACATGTCCAACGGCATTCCCAGAGACTGAAGCAGCGAACGACAGAGCAAAAGAAACACAGTTGAATGCACAGACAGAAGGTCAGTTTGTCAAGACAATAATGCATTCAACTGGTCTTAAAGAGACAGTACTGACAAATTATAATCATTGATGAGTCAAAGGATCTGTTGTAAAGATTGTAAAGCTGAGGCAAGTTTGTGATTTTGGGCGACAAACCCACTAAGTTAGGTTTAGGCGACAAAACCACTAAGTTAGTTTGAGACGACAAACCCACTAAGTTAGTTTGATGCGACAAAACCACTATGTTAGGTTAAGGCGACAAAACAACTAAGTTAGTTTGAGGTGACAAAACCACTATGTTAGGTTAAGGCGACAAAAACACTAAGTTTGGTTTTGGAAAAGATCGTTGTTTGGGTTAAAACATGCACGGAAGTGCCGTTAAGTAAGCAATTTACATGACAACTTCAATTATGACTTGTCGTTTCACACGGGGAACGAACAGCGGGCCCCTGCTGTAAGGTTTCCGTTTATGGGACCCATCCACCTTCACTACCACCCGCCTGCTGAGGGCTTTAGTGGTCTCATGCGTTGGTATTGCGACAAATGTTGGATGAGATCAGCCTGACACTCTACATCTCATACTGCATTTTAAAAAGCAATAAAAGAGACAAAACTGGTCGGCGAGCATTCAAATATGGCGTGATAACCTCGTCCACCTCAGACAAGCTGTGGGTTTGAGGTGGACGAACATGAACATGAAAATGAGAGCGATAACACAGAGTTTGCATCTGAGAGAAAGAGTGTGTGTGTGAATTCGGGTCGTCTATGCTCAAACACGCACACACACACAGTAATGTCAAAACAGTGACGGAGCCACAATGCGTTTCTGCAGTTGCACACAGGTGCTCTCACACACACCCTGCTGTGCACCTGTCAGAGGCATTCCCATCATACCAGTCTGCATCAATACACACTTCCAGCATTCCTTTAAATCCCCTGGCATTCCCCTGCAGGCTCAGGTATTCCCCTTCTGACACAATGTTCAATCAAAAACACAGATTTTTTTTTTTTTTTTTTAAATACCTTCAACTTGGTGTTTTATTTTCCTATGTCTCTCTGACTTGGTGGACAGGTGAAGGGACAGGAAGTGGACTGTGTTTACAACATGATGCGCAGGGCTCAAACAGTCAAAGTTAGCGGATGAATTTAATTAAATAATGATTTCCTGGTGTACTTCTATTGTGTTCAAATAGTAGTTTACATTTCTACTATTTAAAAAAATACAGAAATAAACATATTTTTGTTGTTGTTTATCATCGTCTTACTTGTTTAGGGAAAAGGCTCCGAATAAGCTAATCAGAGAAGACACTACTACTGTTACTAGTACTACTACTACTGAAATATTACTACAGTTGTACTGCTGCTACCAGTACAAATAATGCAATACTACTACTACTACTAGATCTGCTGCTGCTGCTACTACAACAAATGCAATATTATTTGTACGTCTACTACTACGACAACTGCTACTCCTGCAATTCTGAGAGAGGGCTAGCTCAAATCATGGCACCGGCAGCTCGTAGAGGCATTTCCTGTGGCATCTCTCAGATGCCTCGGCAAATACAGGCATTTCCTGTGGCATCTCTCAGATGTACCCTGCGCGACAGACCCCGTTACAGGCTTCACACCGCCCCTCTTCGCTTACCGCTACTGAAGGAATCCGGTTAGTTTCTTTTCAGCCACAGAGCTTTAATTCAGCGGAAAGCATGAAGACAATGACACAAACGTACGTTGATTGTAATTTTTACGAGACGGGGTTGGTTTGCACAAAACAGCATTTATTTATTTTTTAAACTACCAACAGTCATACCTTCCAGGAACTTAATGTATTGTCACATATTGTTGAATATTGAAACATGAAGGGTAAACTGTTGCAGAAACTCCCCAAAAAAGGGCAGCAGGAAGTAGTGGCAGCTGCCTCAAACAAACCTCAGCGGTGCCACAGGAAATGCCTGTAGGTGCCGCAGCATCTGAGAGATGCCACAGGAAATAGGAAATGCCTGTAGGAGGTGGTGGTGCCACGATTTGAGCTTGCTCCTTCTCCTCCTCCTAATACTACTACAACTCATGCAGTACTACTTCTGCTGCTGTACTACAACAACAACAACAACAACAACAACAACAACAACAACAACAACAACAACAACAACAACAACAACAACAACAACAACAACAACAACAACAACAACAACAACAACTACTACTACTACTACTACTACTACTACTACTACTACTACTACTACTACTACTACTACTACTACTACTACTACTACTACTACTACTACTACTACTACTACTACTACTACTACTACTACTACTACTACTACTACTACTACTACTACTACTACTACTACTACTACTACTACTACTATTGCAATACTACTTCTGCTACGAGTGCTCCTGCTACTACTACAACTACTATTACAATACTACTACCACCACTACTGCTAATACTACATCTACTACAATTAAATGAAAACACTGCTAATCTTCAGACCTATATTTGTATTTCTAATGAGTAATTGTGATATATTTTGATTTAAAATAAGATTTAGTCAAAATAGTTTGTATTTATCATGATCCTTCTTTTTCCTTTTTCCTTCCTTTTCACCCCCAGTACTACTTCTGCACTTATTAGCCAAAAGGACTCCTACTCAGTTGGCTATCGAAACATAATCTTATGGCATGTTTACTTCCAGTCACATCAGTTCACTGGGTTTGGGCAAAGACTGCAAGTTCCACTCTGACGCGCACATTTCTTGATGGGGAAGAAACCCTGTCTGAATGCGGTGCTGTGGCGGGAAAAGTTGAGTCATGGACATAAAGAACGTAAGTGAAGAGAATAAAGTTTCTCTTCATGAGTTAAATGTAATGTGAGATATTGAAAAATACCAAACTGCTTCAAAAAAATAAAAAGGTTTTTTTTGGTGACAAAAATGGGTTCAGATGAAACATAAGTCGTTCGAAGAATTTCCTGGACATCACAGACTAACGATAGCAACAGAGCAGGTGAGATAAGCAGAAAAACGCAGCTTTTTTTCTGTTCAGTTTTTTGTTTGTGCACCTTCGCAGAAGCGAACACACACACACACACACACACACACACACACACACACACACACACACACACACACACACACACACACACACACACACACACACACACACACACACACACACACACACACACAGGTTGCTATGACAACTGTTTTTTGTGGCAACAGTGGGAAACACTCAAATCAACCAAGCGACTGAGTCACTTCCTGTCTCGCTCAATTCTTCCTCTTTTGAAGCAGCGAGGTTTCACTGACAGCAGTCACACTGTGTGTGTGTGTGTGTGTGTGTGTGTGTGTGTGTGTGTGTGTGTGTGTGTGTGTGAGACAGTCTTCCACCAATTCTTCACTAATTACAAATAATGAAATAATAAAAGTTTGGCTGATGGGCGCTAATTATAAAGTTAAGTTCTACAATTATATTATCTTTATTTTATGTCCTCATTGAGGAAATCCTTAAAAAAAGAAGAAAATCAGGAAATGAAAGTGTTACTTCATATTTTTTTTTTTTAAAAGTTCTAAAATGTCCGATGTTGTCTGAACAGAGTTCTTGCTGAACACCGTAGGACAAAAGACAACGATAAATCATAATTTGATTACATAATAATTGGTCCACAAATTATACATTATGATCTTTGTCAATTTAAAAAGATAATTTCGCAAGTCACGGAAATTGCCCGTGAGCCAGGATGTTCACACACCAACAGAAACGTGAAATACAAATAAATACTGTACATTTCCACTACGGGACATTTCATCCAAAATAAGGTCCTATAGGGGAAAGAAGAAATCTGGATGAAAAAAAAATTCTGAATGTCTGAACTCCAGATGTTTGGTCACAAATTACAACATCTCTGCTCAGGGAGAGAACCACAGCCGTGCTCACCCAGTTTTTTCTCAGTGTGGAACCGTGTTTGCGAGGTAACTTTATAAAGACACAGACAAAGAACCCATGTTTTCACTAATATATATATGAGAGAGAGAGAGAGAGAGAGAGAGAGAGAGAGAGAGAGAGAGAGGGCTGGGCACGATAACGCATTAATGCAAGATTAATCTGGCAATCCTTTAACGGGGTTAACTGTTTGATCATGCGTTAACTGCATGTTGTTTTTTTCTTTGCCCAGCCCCAATATATATATATATATATATATATATATATATATATATATATATATATATATATATATATATATATATATATATATATATATATATATATACACACACACACACACACACACACAAACACAGGCTGGAGACAGTCCGAGTCCTGCAGAGCTCCAGCTCTTACCGTTTGGCTTCCTCCAGGTGACATAGGTACTCGTAGGCCATGTTCTGCTGCCGCTGCTCGTCCATCTCCTCCGCCGTGAGCCGCTCCACGCCATCCAGCACGGCTGTAGCACAACAACAACAACAGGAATGAAAGCAAGCAACATAAGAAAGATGGAATGGCTGAAATTACAGAAGAACCAATGACAGAAAATAGCTGTCTGTTTTTTTAAAGTTTCCATCAGGCTCCCTGGAGCTCCTCATACATACACATATGTGGCATTTTACAAAAGGAAAGCAGCCTCATTCATTAGAGGCCCGTTAACACGTAAGATCATTGTGGCCGTTTGATGAGGAAGAGGCTTTTGTCTGTGTGCTTATTAATACACAGAAAACTAACAAAAAAAGCAGGGTAGGGGGAGGTCACAGGGCCGGTTCCCAGAGTAGAGAATGTTCTCCACTGAAGCTTTTCTCCTAAAATTATGGAGGGGTTGGGGGCCCTGTCACATTAGAACTGGGAGACAACAGGTAAATCTTGATTTCACACTGTGGAAACTTGAGGTTTCTAGTTTCTACGTTTTGCCTAAAAAATAAGTGAATAAAATTGAGACGTGCCGGCTGTGAGAAACATTTCTTGTTTTTCATTTTTTTTAAATGTGTAAAGTGTTATTGTGCAATTAAAATGAAAGATGGAGGATTAAATCAAACGTTTCTCTCTAAACTTTTGTCCATTAAATCCATGGGCGGTGGTTATGGAGTAATTCCACGTCTGTTTAGAACTCACACACAAACCTTCTACATTTACAACAATCTGACTTATTTGTAATGTTTGGCGCAATTAGTACATGTATCTTGGAGTTGTACTTTGAAAAAAAACTGTAAAACTCTAAAAGCAGGCCTCTTTCCTCCTCCACCCTGCGCTGCATTAGATTTTTTTTTTTTAAACGCGGAAGTCATAATTAAGCTGCAACCATGCTGTCACAAATCAAATAAAAACCCGACTGCGAGCGCTTTGGACAACTCAACTTTCCTGAGGCTATTGGAGCGCTTGCACGAAGCAGAGTGCTGATCCGAGACGTGTGGAGCAGAAACAGGGCTAGAGCCGCCCGCCCGGCACCTCAAGGTGAGCACAAACGCACACAAACCCAGAAGGGAGTCTGAACTTACAGCCATATCTCGGCCGCAGCCCGTCCGTCTCGTCAGAAGTTGACATCCTCTCTGCGCTCCGCGGTTCGCTTCAGCGCTACGAGAAAAAAAAAAGAAAAAAAAAGTTGACGCACAGTTGGGAGTTGGGACAGTTTGGTTCCCAAACGGTAAAAATAAAAAATCACAAAGCACTGCGACAGAAACCCGTGAGGACCTTTCGGCCCCGTAGTTCCACCTCCGCGCGGTTCTGACTAGAGACTTTTTTTCTTCCTCTTCTTCTTCTTCTTCTTCTTCTTCTTCTTCTTCAAACCTCACTGATGTCACTGGGTGTGTTCTTCCTAATCCTGAAGTATGCGTTTCAGGAAGCGGAGCTCGCGGCCTGCGAAGTGGCCACGGCTGCGGGCGCAGTGGCCCCTGGCGGCCGGTGCAGGTAGAAGACACAGCAGAACTCCAGAAGAATCGGTTCTTGATTCCTCCATGGTGAGGGCAGCGCCTAGAGTTTTTTTCAGCATGAGAAATATCATGTGTGGCGGGAGGGCGTGACTCAAGACCGAAATGAGTGACAGTCAAGTCACGCGTGACACTTGAGAGCCCTGTGTGTGTGTGTGTGTGTGTGTGTGTGTGTGTGTGTGTGTGTGTGTGTGTGTGTTGCTAAATATATATATATATATATATATATATATATATATATATATATATATATATATATATATATATAGATAGATAGATAGATAGATAGATAGATAGATAGATAGATAGATAGATAGATAGATAGATACTTTATTGATCCCCAAAGGGAAATTCAAGGTCCAAGTAGCTTGACACATCACACAACGTAATATATACATACACACACTATTACAGAAGATTTACAAAAGATTCTCCAAGAGAAAAATTACTAAAAAACAAGAGAAAAAATTGGATGGAGGGAGGGGGCGTGTTGTGCAGGCTAACATAGCCAGTAGCCAGTAGGGGGGAGTGTTGTGCAGAGGGCTAACGTAGCCAGTAGCCAGTAGGGGCGTTGTGCTATCTACTGACATAGCCAGTTGATAGTGAACCCCGTAGATAAGTTGTGAGTGGGTTGGGGTCTGTGCATGTTTGAGTGGGTGGAGACTATGCAGAGAAGTCTAACACAGTAGCTTTGATAGACTTTGACAGGTTGAACAGTTGTATGGCTCTAGGGATGAACGATTTCCCCAGCCTATCAGTTTTGCATGACAGCAAGCGCTGCCCTTTTTTGTAGATTAAGTCCGTGTTGGCAGATCAGTCCAGTTTATTGTCGAGAAATAACCCCAAGGTACTCGTATGTGCCTACCACCTCCACATTGACCCCCTCAATGGAGACTGGTGGCACGGTTGGTTTAGACCTGAGGAAATCCACCACCATTTCCTTGGTCTTAGCGGTGTTGAGTCGAAGGTGGTTGAGTTTGCACCATTGCACAAAGTCCTCCACCAGGCTCCCGTACTCCCCATCCTGGCCATCCGTGATACACCCCACAATTGCAGTGTCATCCGAGAACTTCTGCATGTGGCAGGACTCTGTGTTGTAGCAGAAGTCAGAAGTGTACAGGGTGAACAGAGCAGGAGAGAGCACAGTTCCCTGTGGTGCTCCGGTGCTGAAGACCACAGTGTCTGACAGGCAGTCCTTCAGTCTGACAAACTGTGGCCGCCCTGTCAGGTAGTTGGTAATCCATGATACGAGGTGATCATCCATGCCCATCCGCAGGAGCTTGTCTCCCAGTCTGAGGGGTTGTATGGTATTAAAAGCACTAGAGAAATCAAAGAACATGATTCTCACAGCACTTTTCCCCTTGTCCTGGTGAATATGCATCATATGCAGCAACGGAAGAGGAGCCAGGGCCCTATTTTTCGCACCTGGTTTACTGAGTTAGCTGGATAATTTTGAGGATAAGATGACGCATGTCAGGCTTTTCGGTTCTTCAAAGCAAGTTTAGAAAAATCCCCATAGCAACACATCAAAATCACTTAACCTGCTCCAGTGCAGGTTTAGTGAAAGTTCACTGGATAAGTTGACCACCCCCACCAGACAAAAAAGGCAGCTGCCTTCTTCATTGATGAAGGAGCGATATTATTTATATTAGTTTTATCAGGAGAGAGTTCTTCTAGATCGCCAAGATCCATTCTCACATCATGATGACTTCATGTACGAGCGCTAACGATCCTGCCGGCAAGTAATCATTTATTTACGAGGCTTTCTGGAGCCGTGCATTGAACACCACACAGCGCAGCCGAGTGTCGGCTGTCTCACATGTATTCAGACTGGATCACAGAGTGCATGCACATACTATATGCATAGACCATCACAGCCTTGCACTTTTTTGCAAGTGGAACGTGTTTGTGTCGGCGATGTAAAGAACATTGTGAAAGCCATTGCAGGCCGTGCTGTTTGTAACGTTTATTTAGCACTTAAGAAACTTATGGATGTGTTAAAAAAAAACTCTGATAAGTATATGACAGTGTTATTAGTACACCATAAATATCATTATTGTAGAAAATGACTAAGGTGAACTCATGATAAGAAGATTACAAATAATCACACAATTTATTTATACTGCTTTCTGATTAGGAATAGTACATATTGATCCGCCCATACACATATTCAAACTCCTAGTTATATGCTAATCTACACACACAGTATATACATGAATAGTACATAATGACACATATGTATGGTTGCCATTATCGCGTTTGAAGATCATGACATCTGTCCCTTTTGAAGAGAAGCGTGCACACGCAATTATTCAAATGACTGACGTTTAGCTCGAACGAACGAGACCGGCTGAGCGCTGATCAGCCTTTGAGAAACCGAGTTAGCCTAACGTGGATCATCTCAGGAATATTAGGACATTTGATCGACTTTGTTGAACAACGTACCAAAAATAGGGCCCTGGTTAAAATACATGAAAGACAGGGCCCGCGTGACCATTATTATGCGCTGTGATTGGTTAGTGAAGCTAGAATCTCGACCCTAGAACTTATCTCAGGATTTACTGGATTTACTGGATTTACTGATGACCCCTTTCCCACAGAGAACCCTCTGTGGGAAAAGGTTATGTGTATCTGGTGAGTATAACTATCTGATTTAGTTGATAATAGTGTAGGAATTAGTGTAGGAATATATAAGCATTTTTGCTTCTACCTTTAACTTTTCAGTTTATCTGTTTTGTATATATAGAATAATATTGTATTGTAATGATTGACTGAATGAACAAACAAAGTTTCCTTTTCTAGAATGAATGCAAATTAACACACACACATTTAATAATGTTTTGCCAATTTTACCTATTTAATCCCAACATTTCAGTCAACTTGTAATAGACATGTCAGTAATCAACTAGATGTTTTTACTAAGATGTTTATAAATTGTTAATCTTGTTACCTTTATCCGCCCTGAAGATAACACTGATTAACTCATTAATACTGATGAAAGTTTATAGGGCCATAAATAATGTGTTCATTGGATTAAATGATGGTGTTTTAATAAGTTTTTTTGCACTTTAAGGTGTTTAATAAAGAGATAAAACCTCATCTAAGGCCACATCACGTGACCAGGTCTTACGCAGATATGTTCATCCATTCTAACACTCTAAAATAGATAAGAAAATAAGAATGTGTTGTTGGGTTTATCCACTTCTGGCATCACTACAGCGGCCTCTCGGGGCGGGGCTTAACGAGTCCTTATAAGAGAACATGGACGGACAATCTCCAGTGGACCTGCTGAGACCCCTCAGTCTTGATCTGCCGCCTCCTTCTCCTCCACCACCTGCTCCTCCTCTTCCTCCAGAACCATGGATAGCTCCGGGATGCTCCGCGGGCTGCTGGTGATCGTCCTGCTGTCCGTCACGTGTCGCGGCCAGTCCTCCCAAGAAATATCCGCGGAGGACTTCGGACTGGACAGACCCGAGCCAGCCGCCGACAAAGACCTGGTGAGTGAGTTGTCACCTCGAAAAAAACAGATTAGAATTGCCAAGGATAGCTTTGGTTCACGTTTCCTAAACTTCAGAATAAATAAGCTTCTTTTTTTTTTTTTTTGCAAAGATGTATGTCGATTTATAGAAACAAAAACAAATGCATCGTTGTAGTTCAGATGAGATATGCAGAACTGTTTTAATTGTATGTGTTTTATTACACAGCCGTTTTAAAAATACTACAGATTAAAAGTAGGAAAAAAACAGCATGAAACTGCAGTTAATTACTATTATTCAGAAGTATTACAAGTTTTCTAAAATGTTATGTTTAAATATGTAAACAAGGTATTATCCTATTAAATATTTGTGAACAATTTCAGAAAATAAATGTGAACTTTAGATGAAACCAGACTCCAAATTCTTGTATTAAGAGTAAAATGTTTCTACAGAGGGAGATTAACATATTTCTCTGTTATTTTTAAAAAGCCATTTTTCCATGTTTATATTCCTAAAATAAATGAGGCCCCATTACTTAAACCCTCAACATATATGCATGAGGTTATGAATGCTGTGTGAACAAACCCCCCTGCATGAACCCTCAGAATATACGTATGAAAGAGTAAAGTTTGGTGGATGTAAGAGCTGCTGAAGTGGAGATTTCTGGTTGAGAGTCTGAGGAACAGGGTTTGTCTGAGAACAAACTCCTGGAGAGAAAACGTCCTTTAAAGAGATGTTTAGTTCTGAAGACTCTACAGGTGAATAGGGTCAAAAATGAACTCATATCGCCATGAAACTTTACCACTTCTTCATCACTGACATTAAAAAACCTATTTTTTGTATTACAAGTTTTCTGAAATGTTATGTTTAAATATGCAAATGAGGCGTCATGTTATGGTAACTTTTGGTGAATTTAGAAGAAAGACGCAAATAGACCAAATAATAAAATAAACATGAAAATGTGTATTTCGGATGTTTTTTGTTACACTAGTCTGAGAGAAGTTAGAGATACATGATAAAGCTTTCAAACTCAGCCAACCCTTCACGATCTGCAGATGATTCATGTTCAAACCCAACATTGTTTCTTCATGAGGAAAATGATGAACAACTTCTAGAAAATCTACTTTGTAGCTCAAAGAAAAACGTGTCATTTTGTGTTAAAAAGTATCACACATAATAGGAAGGAATAATTAGGAGTTGATATTGTCTGTTTTCTGTCAGGTCGAAGCGCTGGAGGCTCTGCTGGGCCGGGTGCGTAATCGGATTCCCTCCGCTGAGAAAAGAGGAAGCATTGCACTGGTGACTCCACTTTATTTTATTTGTGCATGTGAAGCAGCACTGTAATGCAATTTAATGACGTATTCCTTGATATATGGAAAGGCAGAGTGTAATGTAATGATCCACTGATGTTTAATTAAACTGGTTAGCAAAAGATACCATGCCAGTAATTAAAAGTTAACAAGAAAAGGCCAACGGCAGTCTTTCACTCCGTGCAATTACAGACTAATCAAGATCGCTGCCCGACTTTAATTAGCTGAACGGGGGACCTAAAATAACACAAACCTCCTAATGAATTAGCGTCCAATTATGTCACTACAAGGCACTGGATGGACTAACAAATACATCTGAAAAATGGATGAAGGAAAACAATTAATCAAAGAAGGTTAATTAATGCAAACGACCGTGTCACCAGAGACAATGTCAGCAAATACCAATGTACTTTCTGGTGTTTTACAACTTTTTTTTGCATTATTTGTATACAAAATATCTGAATGTCTCCCCCCTTCCTCAGTGTGGGATGGGTGACCGATGTGCCATGAAGTTCGGGCCTCGCATCGGGAAGCTCTGTGACTGCGGCCGAGGAGCCAACTGCAACTCCTACCTGCTCAAGTGCATCTGAAGCACCGAGGACCACGAACACTGCATCACCAAACCTCCTTTACAGCACGACAACGACAACAAGCCCTGAATCTCATCACGTCGTAATTTATATATCCGACATACATTGTTTGTTTGTTTTGGCAGCTTGTTGCTTGAGGATGAGCATGTATTATGTATTTGCTGATTTATTGTTTACTGTGTGCATGTTTTTGTTTCATGTTCAATAAACGCATTCGTATCAACACAACTTTTTGCTATTTATTTACTCAAAGTGTGTTTGTGTTGTTTGTGTTGTCCATGTTGCCGGTATTTTAGGTTTTATTTCATGAGTGAAACTAGTTTACATTGACCCTTTGCTGAGCCCGCCCCCTGAGCTTGATGTCAGAGCTACGTTATGATGGAGCCCACAGTGTCAGGTTCTGCACCCCCTGAATAAATACTGTCACATGATAGTAAAGAAGCAGACAGACAGCTGGATAGAAGGAAGGAGGATGAATCCAGGATGAAAAATATTTAAAATTATTTAAAAAGCCAAAGTGTAAATGTCAATCACAACATTCAGACAGAAGACAATTAAACTCAAGAACAACGCTGTTCCCCTTTATTCATTGCTACCATCATTAATTAAAAAGCAGAAGCTCAACATTACTGGAGCCACAATGTCGCATACGAAGAAATTAAATTTGTTCTTGAGCCAAAATTGTTTCAGAAACTCTCAACCTTTCTTAAAGTTTGACCCCCCTGCTGCTGCACACATTAAAGCCGGGGCTTGATTTTAAGGGTTGTTCATTCAGTGTTTCTGCCGTACTTCCCTATAAACTGTGAGGGATGAAAGCGAAGCATCCAGCTGTGACAAAAGCCATAGCTTATTCAAAATAATTACAAAAATTTAAAATAAAATTTGCTGAGCAGATTTGGCTGGCCTGCACCAGAAGATATGTCGCTTTTCACTTTGGCCTGGAAGTCTTAACCCGCGGAAATGACTGAAGACCTAATTTCAAAGCTCATTTGCAGTTTTGGGGACAAGCGGTAGCGTAATGTTCAATGCCTGAGGCCATTTAGCCTGCAATATAAACAAGTCTATAGTGAATGAAGAGTGTCTTCATTGCTTAGCTAAAGACTTTTTTTGTTGTTGTTGTTGAGCATGGATGTTGCAGAAAAGAATCGCCATGCTATTATCTTTAATAAATCGTCATAATCCATGCACTGATGAGCACATGCTATGAATATGACTCTAGTCTTGTTCCTGATAACAACTATTGGATTACATAAGTCTGGTATATATTATACTACAGGTGCAAACAATTATTGCGTTTCAGTCCACAGAAGGTGAAAATACATCCTCTGAATTAATAATTCATGTATATATATTTAATATGCGTTGTAATTTCATGTATTTCAGGAGTATTGCGCCAATGTAGCATGATGTTTAAAACATGAGAAAATCAATGCAGCAGAACCAGAGATATCCTATTTTTTAATTCCACACATTCCTCCTCCTGGCGCGTACATTACCCACAATGCAACTCACCCATCAGCGGTTCTGTTATAGATAGGGGTGTGTTGTGCTCCTAGCGGCTAGCGTAACCTGCAGCCTCCAGCCTGCCACAGAGACGAGCAGCTTGCTAGCTACGAGCGAAAAATGGAGAAAGGCCTTCAGGAATTTAATTTAATTTGGCCTTTTTTTTTTTTGTTCAGTCGTGTCAGCTAGAGTTGGTCATGTTTCATATTGTCTGGGAACAAAGAGAAGCGCTGACACATAAAAATGCACCTAAAGCGAGTGTCAAAACCTGTTTTTCTAATCTGATACATTTAATAATGTCTATTGAAATATGTAAATGGAAACAGCTTTTCTTCACGTGGGCAGTAATGTGTGAAAGATCCCCTCAAAGCAAAAGGCCTTTTCCTTTTGCAGGCAAGATAGTAAGCTGCAGTGTTTGTAGCTTTGATTGTAAGTTTCATTTTGTTAAAATGAGACAAACGTTACTTTTATTGATATGGCAAATCTAGGAAAATAATTTAAAAAAATTGTGGAGAAGTTGTGAAGTGTTATGAAGTCAGCAAACTGACAAAGTTAATGTAAACAAATGGAAGGTAACATTTGCCTGTAGCCACCATTAGCTCAGCTATGCAGACCTGCTTTACAGTTTCCATCGCGCATGAGTTGCGCTTGCCAGTAGGTCTAACTGTGTTACACAGGCTGCGGGCGAATAGTCCTTTTTGGTTAGGAAACTTCCTAACTGGGGAAAATGAACCAGGAAGTACCGAAGTGGCCGCCATGATAAGTGCCAGTCCAATTATCTAAACGCAAAGGAAAGGAGCTTCATGTGTCCTAACTTAGCTCCTTTAGCTTAGGAACCACTGGACCTTCATTAACGAAAGGAAAGGAAATAATGCCGACCCACAATCCCTTGCGGCGGCAACATTTCAGCAAAGTGACGTTTCATTCGGTCATTCACGAGAATAAACGATTATGAAGACAAACGCGGATCATGTAAATAATAATTAGCATAACTTGTAAATACTTGATATTCTCTCTTGTGTTGAACTGCAGCCTATGCCGAACCTTCTTTCGAGCCTTCTTAAGTTCTTAAGAACGATCGAATCTGAGAAACGCAGCCAATGTTATGAACCCAGACACAATTGGTGAAGATGGCGCCGCAGATGGTAGCCTCGGTACTGTTCTCCCTCGTACTTTTTCTCTTTTTGTTTATTTGTCTTGTTTCCTGCTCTCCCTCTCTGATCACTTTCAGCAGGGAGGAACTCTTAAACTTCCGTCAATATACTGGTCAAAATTTTTCACCGTTTTTCATGGAACCGGAATACTTTCAAGAGATTTTGGTTGGAGGAGCAGCGGCTCTACTTGGAAGACGGCGTGGGAAGCACGCAGGAGCGCTCGTTAAACTGCGCCAGCGTGGATTGTGGCCATGTAGTTGTGTCCTTGAGCAAGACACTTAGCCCTAATTGCTCCCCCTTGCGGTGTCTACGATGTATTGAGCAACAATGTAAGTCGCTTTGGAAAAAAGCGTCAGCTAAATGACATGTAATGTAATTTCGAACTGCGCTCCCGTCAATTCATCTGGCGAACGTCCGCTCTCTGGTGAACAAGATAGATGAGAAACAAAGCTAATAAAGAATTTAACAGATCTGCCACCCTGTGCTTCACCGAAACCTGGCTCGGTGCGCACATCCCGAACAGCGCACTTCACCTGCCGGGCTTCCAGCTCCACTGAGCGGACCACGGCACTGGCGTGCCTTTATATCAATGAAGGTTGGTGCACAGTGTTAAAGGAATCATGCAGCCCTCATGTAGAAACACTTTTAATAGACTGCAAACCATTTTATTTACCGCAGGAGTTTTCCTCGTTAATCCTGGTCGGAGTCTACATCCCACCTCAGGCCTGTGTGAGCGAGGCGCTCCAACACCTGGCTGAGCCGATCACCACAGTGGAGCACAAACACCCAGACTCCCTGCTCATTGTTCTTGGGGACTTTAATAAAGCAAACTTCAGCAAAGAACTGCCAAAATACAGACAGCACATCAAGTGTAGCACCAGGGACAACAACACACTGGACCACTGCTACACTGCAATAAAGGACACATATCACTCAGTCCCTCGTGCAGCTTTGGGACTCTCTGATCACTGCCTGGTCCATCTTCTCCCGTCCTACAGGCAGAAACTAAAATCTGCAAATCCTGTGGTGAAGACTGTGAAGAGATGGACCACTGAGGTTAAGCTGGAGCTACAGTCCTGGTTTGCCTCAACTAATTGGAGTGTTTTTGAGAAGACATGTGTGTGCAGACGAAAACCGTCCGCACATTCAACAACAATAAACCCTGGTTCACTGCCAGACTCAGGCAGCTTCGTCGGGCCAAAGAGGAGGCTTACAGTGGTGGGGACAGGAGCCTGTACAACCAGGCCAGGAACACAGTGACGAGGGAGATCAGAGTAGCTTAGAAGAACTACACTTAAAAGCTGGAAAAAAAGTTTTCAGCCATCAACCCCTCGGGTTTGACAAGCCCACTTTCACCCCGCCCATCTACCCCACCATCAAACGACCACCTTCACCACCTTCACTCTCTGCCTCCTCCTTACCTCTCCCACCCAACCCCCATCCGGCACTGAGGATCTGCGAAGAGGACATGAGTTGGCTCTTCTACAGACAAAAGATCAGGAAGGCTCTGGGCCCAGACGGCGTATCCCCCTCCTGCCTGAAAGTCTGTGCTGACTAGCTGGCCCCCATCCTCACGCTGATCTTCAACCGATCACTGGAGCTGTGTGAAGTGCCCTCATCATCCCGGTCCCCAAGAAATCATTGAATGACCACAGACCCGTTGCCCTGACGACCGTGGTCATGAAATCCTTTGAGAGACTGGTGTTGACCCATCTGAAGGACATCACAGGGCCCCTGCTGGACCCCCTGCAGTTTGCTTACCGAACAAACAGGTCGGTGGATGACGCAATAAATATGGGACTGCACCATATGCTGCAACACCACGACTACCCAGGGACATACGCAAGGTTCAGTCCAACGTTTGTGGACTTCAGCTCTGCATTTAACACCATCATCCCGGAGACACTTCAACATAAACTCTCCCAGCTCACCGTACCAGCTGCCACCTGTCAGTGGGTAACAAACTCGCAGCAGGTGAAGCTGGGTAAAATCACATCCTGCACCCGGATTATAGGCACTGGCGCCCCACAGGGATGTGGGCTCTCCCCACTGCTCTTTTCCTTCTACACCAACGACTGCACCTCTGGGGACCCGTCTGTTAAACTCCTGAAGTTCGCAGATGACACAACTTCATCGGCCTCATAAGGAACGGTGACGAGTCTGCGTACAGCTGGTTGATCAGCTGGTCCTCTGGTGTGGTCAGAACCATCTGGAACTGAACAAGTCCAAGACTGTAGAGATGACAGTGGACTTCAGGAGGAGCCATTTCTTAAAAAGAGCGGCATAAAACACAGCAAAACAAGGCCGTGCATGGACCCCAACATGGCTGCCAAAGCTTGTTGTGGTCACGTGGGTGAATACGCTCTATAGGTATCTGTCATATTACAGCTATAGTTACAAGCAGTTTCACACTCACTGAAAAATCCAAATATACAATTTCCATTTTAAAAGTTTTATGAAGTCACGTTGTCTCCTACTCCCTTACAAAATAGACTACAGTTAGTATATTACAGTATTTGTATGCGAAACCATGCCTTGAAACTTCTGATACATTTGAAGTCATCCTTTCTTCCCCGCCGCGGTTTCCTCCGCACGAGCCGCTGTCAGCCAATGGGGTTTGAGATGTGACGACATCTCTGCGATTCAGGAAACCCTCTCCTCCTACGCCACTCAGCAAGTCAAGCGAGATCATCCGAATCCCACTTCCGGTTTTTACTTTCAGAATAAAACTAATCCGACCAACGTCTCACACAGCCCTGTGAAAATGACAATGAAAAGACTCCGCATTCTGCAGGTTGATACAGAATACATTGATGCTTGATAAATGGACATACTGAGTTTGATTGAGACAAATATTTAGAATCAAAGCAATGTACATGAGATATCTAATTAGTTATGTTAGGAATTAATTAAGTAAATACATTTGTTTTAAAGCGCCCAATGTTTAGGCTGCCATGTATTTGAAAGACAATCAAACCATTTCCGGTCACGTCTACCTGCGCTGTCTGAGCTTGACTCTTATCAGGTCTCGTCTGCTGCGATTTAGAACGCCAGTGACTGATGAGTGCAGTGCTGTGGACTCGCCCGGCTATTTCTTCGACGTACGTTTCCTCACTTTCTGAGTGCTTCACGAGACCCCCCCCCCCCCCCCTCCCGCCGTACCTTACCCTCTCCCAGACCTGAAACCGCACGCGGTAGTCGAAGATGTCTGTGGCCGGGCTAAAGAAACAGTTCCACAAAGCCAGTCAGGTATGGAGACGCCTGCTATCGCTCGTTCACAACTACAACAACAACAACAACAACAACAACAACAACAACAACAACAACAACCACAACAACAACCACAACAACCACAACCACAACTGTGAGCTTCAGAACAGCGATCGTAATCAGGGGCTTGGGCTTATTAGAAAACATAGAAAGAACTGTATATACTAACATCAAACCGTGGCGGGCATCAGAAACTACCCGGGTTTTGTGTTTTGTAAAGCTCTTTGTGTAACGTTACTTTTCCATTCTGATAAGTTTGTTCTGTAAGCGAGAAAATATCAAGCCTAACTCCGTTGACAGATCCAAAGAGTCCACGTTTTCTCACGTATTCGCAAACTCACGTTGTTTGTTTGTTTGTGTGGATGTGAGGCGTTTACTGAGCGCCGTGATCCTCTGTATGTCTTGGCGCTGTCGATTAAGTGTAATAGTGTTATTGAATAACTCCACTTTAATACAATATCAAAACTCAGAAAGTGTTTTCAGGGTTATTACAGCTGCTGTTATGGTTCTATTGAGCTTATGAGCATAGCTGATTATGTTTTGTCCTGGTGTCACAGCATGTGTCGCCACTGGTCTGTTGAGACCACCTCATGTAGGAATTTCCTCACAAGAGTTAAAAGCCTGTCTTCTGTAGATCAGCAGTATGTTTCAATGGCAGACAGGAAGGATGACACGTAGCCATCGGGCCTCTTCATAGTAACATTTTTTAAACACAGGGCTTGTAAACATTGTGTAATCTCAGGATCCGCTATTCAGAAACGCACGTAGGTCATAAAACTCCGGCTCCAGAACTTTCCGACCTGTTGTTCCCACAGCCTCCCGCCACCAGGCTGGCTTGCTTTTGTAATATTTTACTGAAACATATTCCCCATCGCACTTTGACAATGCCACGATGCATCTACGTTTTGACTTGTGACCAAAGCAGACTCTGGGAATATAAGGAGGGCAGTCAATAATAAGGATCTGTAGTACTGGATGAAACGAGCATTAAACTGGTTGAGAGTCTTAAATTTAGGCCAGCTTCAGCCAAGACTTGTCTTAAAGTGATCAATATGTTGATGTATTCACTTTTCTCACTGTAATGTGTTCCCTGTTTGTTTTATAGCCTATAGTAATTGTTACTGGATTTGTGAGTCTATTGATATTCAGGTTTAGGCAATTTGATAAGGATACATCCATTTATGGTCTTTTTTTTTTCTTTTTTTTTACACATGAACAATCTTGATCCTTTTTGTTTGTTTGTGACTATAGGGACTGGGTGGATTACAATAGAAAAGTCCATCCCAATATGTTTGACTAAAACCTAGATATTAATATTGTGAAGATATTTTAGTTAGCTATTGACGCTTTCACTTTTGTCTACTGTGAGATTTTTTTACATATAATTACCAGAAATATGGACATAATGACTCGGTGGGTAAAAAGGCAGTCTAGTAAATTTAGAAGATTAAATACATTTACAGAAATGCAGCCTTTTTACCAGGAATATACAACACTTATGCCATATTACGATATTTGATATTCATGACGATCTCTAGTCTCATACCACAATATTGATATAATAATACATTGACCAGAAGTAGCCTTGAAACCCTGATTTGCTCCGCTTTGGTATCTACCCCTGAGTCCTGATGCAGGCAGAGGGAAGAGCATCATTGTGTCACAAACTAACTCTTTAGATACCGTGAAGTGATCTTTAAGTAGCTCTGCTCAACTTCTCTCTGACAAACGCAGCATCGCAGCTGAGACCTGGTTTCACTTCCACAGGAAAGTCTGCACTTTCAATTTATTTCACGCCATGAGGTAAAACAATGCTGGCTGGCTCGCATCACGTCGTGCAGGCCCGGGCCTTTCGCTTTGCAGACATGACACGACAGTTGGTCACCTTAACTTCACATGTGGCTGTTGATGTCCAAGGTCTCGCGGTATTTACAACTTCAGTCACAAGAATACAATTGGAACGTCATGATTGTTATTGAGTCGTAATACTACAGATATAATATTTTCATTATGTGGGCGAATGGGTAGAGTTTCTCTTTCTCGTTGAAACAGAGCTCAACTAAAAGCAGCTGCATTGTTTTATTTTATTTGAGTAGAGACACACTAAGTTTCTGATTGTTCTTAATGCACTTCATAGAAACCACAAATACAGGCATATAATTTAAATCAATAGTCGTTTACTAATAGACGGTTCCCCAACATGGTTTGGTGGAGAAAATGGAGCGTTTTTCTCTTGGAGTTCAGTTCTTCTTTACACGCAATTGATTGTTTGCTGCATGTCACGTTCAAGTCTTTTTTTTTTGCGGAATAGAGCCACACTTTTGACCGTTTACCTTTTGGCATTTGCTCTGTAAAAGGTTGATTGCTAGCTGGCTACTGTAGCTATACAAATGATTGGCTATATCATTAGCTGCTGCCAGGATGGAGTCATCAGAGTCAAAGTATTTCAATTGGCTCAGGCAGCGAAATCTGCGTTGCCTTTCGGTCCGTTATAGGCACCAGTGCCATTTTGGTAAGTGTTTTTTGGTACCCAACCCGAGTCTTGCGTGAAATTGAAATCCCAGAACAAAGGCCATCAGTTACCTAAGTAGATAGAGAGTGCTGACATTGGTGTTGACCTTAGACCAGTATCTGGGTGAATCATAGATCAGGCCACACATTAGAGATTTGTTGTAGCACTCTCATGTTCCCTCACAGCACAGCAGAGAGAATATTGCATGTTGGGCATCTGGGTTCATGCAGAGGGGGAGGGAAATAAATGTCATCATCTACCTCGTGGAGTTATTCCAGTGAGCACCAGCTAAATGTCAACCTGCCACTTCCTGTTTGTGTGTCGGCCTGTGCTCCTCATGGTTGTTGTGGTTGTGTGTCTTCTCTACACTGATTAGTGGAACTGAACATTGCACTGGACTCGCAGTTTCTCGAGGTACCGTGGACATTAGCTCTCTAAAGTTGCAAAGGTATCCCTCTTAATCTCTTCAATCAAAATGAGAAGTACAGGCCTTTTCCTTTTGCAGGCAAGACGTTGATTTCTCTTGTGAACATTGCAGTGCACCGTATTTTCTACCTGTTTGTTTTGTTCTCTCGGACATGCAACATTGAGAGCGTTTCTAACTCTCACCCACAGTGGTTTTCTGCTTCTGCAAAGAAAACATTAGAAGCTGTCTGACGACATAAAGTGTTGGGCGCTACTCTGACAACAAATTTCCCCTTGGGGATTAATAAAGTATCCATCCATCCATCCATCCATCCATCCATCACAACCAGACTGTAATCATTCTGACAATCAGACCTGTGCCAGCAGGGAGCAGGTCTACTCTTAAATGAGGTGACTGTGTCGGCCCTCCGGACTGAAAGTGGAACCTTACTACACAGAAGAGAAGCTTGATAACTGAAGGCTCTAGCTCCCAACCTACTTTTTAAGACTCTGGGAACCACAAGTAACTTTGCATTCAGTGAGCGCAACTCTCTAGTAGGGTAAAATGGCACTATAAGCTCTTTAAGATATGATGGTGCATCACCAGTCAAGGCTGTAGGAAAGAAGAAGGATTTTAAATATGATTATTGATCTTACAGGAAGCCAGTGGAGAGCAGCTAATAGAGGAGTAATGTGATCTCTCTTCCTAGTCCTGCTTAATACACGAGCTGGATTAACTGGAGATTCTGGATCAACTGGATCCAGAATTCTGGATTAACTGGAGAAACCCAAGGGCCTTACCCGAGCAGCCTAATAATAAGGAGTTACAGTAATCCAGTCTCGAAGTAACAAATGCGTGGATCAACGTTTATGCATCGTTTTGAGACAGGATATGCCAGATTTTTTAAATATTTCAGAGGTGAAAAATGCAGTCCTTTTAAAAATGTGCTTTTAGTGTGATCCAAGGGAGAGTTCCTAGTCAAAAATAACTCCAACATTCCTTACAGTGGTGGTGGATGCCAGAGCGATGTCACCCAGAAAAACCATATCAGAAGATAATTGATTTCTGAGGTGTTTTGGGCCGAGTAAAATAACTTCAGTCTTGTCAGAGTTCAGCAACAGGAAGTTGCGGGTCATCCAGGTTTTTATGTCTTAAAGACACGCTTGAAATTTAGTGACCTGGTGGATTCCATCTGGCTTAATCAACAGATAGAGTTGAGTATCATGGGCATAGCAATGAACGTTTATTGAATGTTTTTTCATAATATTACCTAAAGGAAGCATATATAAGGTGAATAAAATTGGTCCAAGCACAGAACCTTGCGGAACTCCATGACGAACAGTGGTGGTAATTAAGGCGTCAACTTTTAGGATAGTTTTGAAACGGTCGGAAACTGCGTGAATACAGGGTGCAGGGAACGTTTGGCTGAAGAAGTTTGCAAATATGACGGAGTATAAAGGGCAAATTATACTCTTGTAACTACAACTGCGGCTGGCCACGCAGTTGGATCGACGGACTCGTTTTGGTTTATAGTTCCCGTGTGTTTTTCATATGCCAGAACAGTAGGTGGTGCAACGGCCGTAGAGTCGACCCGCACACCGACGTTCACCGATATCTCCCTCCAGTAATTCACCGCCATCTGCGTGTCCTTGTACTCCGTCAGACGGGTTATATAAATGCTCATATTTGCTGACCTCTTCAGCCAAACGTTCTTCAAGGTGATCCATTGTTTGTGTTTCTCATATGGCTTTTAAAAACAGCGGTATTATGCTATGAAACCAAAAATGAGACTCAGAAAGGACGTGGTTAGCGGACCAATCACAGCCTTCCGGGCTGCGTATGGCTCGCGTAGCTTTGACGGATAGTCAGGCCGTGTCTACTACCGAACACTTTACTAAGTACACTGCAATACAGTGCACTATAACACAGTGCACTAACATATGTAGTGCACTGTGTCGCTGATATCAAATGGAACACTTACGTTAACCAATTGGCGGAAGTGACGGATGCAAATCTGTTCGCGGCACCCGCGAAAATTAAGCCGGAAGTGACGTCCGCAAATCTGCTCGCGATACCCGCGAAACTAAAACTGACAAAATGAATGCACTTCTTACCCTACTTTTGTCCCTTATGTTCTCCTTTCTCCAACCTATGTGGAGACTGCGACACCTCCACAATCGCGGCAGGAGGATATAAATAAATTAATAAAAAACTGACGAAATGGCTCCTCCTCTTCCGCTTCGTAGCCAAGATGGCGCCCGTTCAGTGCGAGTAGTGTCCATCACTTTACACTACATTTTTTGACCGTTTGCGCCATCCGGGTACTTTCAGTGCACTGAATTCCGCTGGTTTTGTCAGTGTGGCGCACTAAGCACTGAAAGTCAGTGCTCGAAGTGCGCAAGTGCGCGGTAGTAGACACAGCCCCAGAAATTTGGGGTGACGCACAGAAGCACGCAAAATGGCCAATTTGACCACGCAAGGTCGGCCATGCATGTCTTGCATGCGTGTCTTGCATGCGTGTTTTGCATGCGTGTCTTGCGTGCTTGCGTCTCTGCGTAAAACCCGAGTATAAATCAGCCTTATACTGTGCTCACACCGAACGAGACGCGAATTTGAAGCACAACCAGATTCTATGTAAAGTCAATGCAAACACGCGTCGCGAGGTTGAAAAAGCGTTTTTTTCGTTGGGCGGCGCGATAGACGCATTTGGGGCGGCGTGAACAGCCCGTTTGACGCAGGGCGAAATGAGCGTTTGACGCGGCGCGAATTCGCGCGAGTTCAAATATCCCAACTCTGGCGAAAAAATCGCGTGAGTCATAGCTGCGTCAGCCAATCAACGTTGAGAAGCTCTGCCCTTCCCCGTCGCTGATTTAAACTGCTGACGGACCCCTGGAAGAAGCACTGATAGCAGCCGTCTGTTCTGGGATTAAAGATACAAATATATAAACCCAGACACCATGGAGTTTGATGTTCCCGCTATGTAGAGTTTACACAACAAGTATAAAGCAGAACTAGTGGTTATTTCTATGGCGAATGGAGGAAGCGGTAACGTGTATGGTGTAATACCAGACGTAGTTCCTGGAGTTGGTGAAATTCACGGAGCTGTGTGCGGCTACGGTTGGTGTATGAACCCAAACAGAGGGGTATTTGATGTTCCTACGTTTTTCTGACTTCCACAACAATTATGAAGCAGAACTAGTAGTTATTTCTTCCTTAGTCAATAGCTGAGACGATTGCTATTTTCATTGAGAGAAGTGAAGCCGATAAGCCACGCCCCCTTTGACGCATCGCGATTATATTCGCGCCGCGTTTGGTGTGAACACCCTTTTATTGTCAAGCGAGTAAACTGACATGGTGTGAACACAGCATTAAGAACAGCCCGTTGGTCGCGGAGCGAACTCGGATCGACACGCGAGTTGTCGACGCGCGCGAGTTGAAAAAACGCGTGAGTCATAGTTGCGTCAGCCAATCAGCGGTGAGATGTTCCGCTCGTCACCGCCGTTCCGCCAGTGCTGAATCAAACTGCTGCCGGTCACCCAGAAGAAGAGCTGATAGCTGTGTCATTCATGTTGCACGGTATACCGATACTACAAAAGCACCGCGCTACCCGTACGTAAAAACGATACGATTTTGCATATTTTAAGTATCGGTACTTTCTCAAAATAGCGCTTCCTTAAAACTGCTCCGCTCTCTCTCTCATACTGCATGCAGAGAGTGCATGGAGACGGAGCTCAGGGGGGCGGGGCTTAAGGCTCCGACACTACGGAGCAGAGCAGCAGCGGCAGCTAGTATATTCTCAGGTGCAGACCCACGCTGTAACCGGTGCCACTTAGGACCGGCCGGTCTTAGCCACATGTTCTGGGATTGTCCTGTATTTGCGCCGTTCTGGAAGGGGGTCTTTGATACTCTCTCAACCGTCACTTTTACCAATATCTGTCCCTCACCATTAGTTGCCCTGTTTGGTGTCGTACCTTCTGGAAACTCACTTCCATCTTACTTCTTTGAACTTGTGGCCTTTCTGTCACTTTTGGCGAGGCGTATTATCTTGCAAAATTGGAAGGACTCCCACCCGTCCTCCGACTCTCTATGGCTTAGAGATGCCCTTTGTTTTATGACGTTAGAAAAAATTAAGTACTCTTTACGAGGCACCTCTACTAAGTTCTGTAAGGTCTGGAAACCCTTCTTAGAGCACGTCAGGTCTACCCAACGAGATAACGGCACCATTGATTGATTTGCCCCAACAGCGCACCACTGCCCTGCTTCAACCAGCCTTATTAGTAGCACATATGAGCAGCATGCAGCACAATATATATATATATATATATATATATATATATATATAAATAGTATTTTTTATTTTTTGTGTGTGTATTATTTATTGTTTTGTTATGTATGTTTTTTTTTAAATTTCTTTTTTTAATATTTTTTTTTTTGTTTCCTTATTTATTTTCTTTACATTACTCAATTAATGCAAGTGGATATGCATGCATGTGTGTGAGTGGATGTCAGCGAGAGTTGAAGGTCAGATAAGGTGGGACAGTAAGAATAAGCATTAGCTTCTACAATATTATCTGCCACTGCAAGCATTTAACAGCCAGTTGTTGATGTTGGGTTTAGGTCGCTTTCATAATTTTGTTTTTTCTTTTCGTAGTTTTTTCTTTTCGTAGCAACTTCTGTCTGTCTGATATTATCCTTTCACTCCTTATTTATGAGGTCTATTGTACATTAAGTCTTTTTTGTAACTTCTATAAATAAATCAAATATTAAAAAAAATAAGAACGATTCTGAGAAACACCTCTATCTTAGCGCCATTTCTTCGCCAAACCCTTCTTAAGAGCCTTCTTAAGTCCTTAAGAACGATTGAGTCTGGGAAAACGCGGCCACTTTTGTTAGAGATTCAGGTTAGTTCTGCTAGTAAATGAGGAGCGGCTTACGGAGATCTGGTTAACCCACTGAACTCAGCCCCATTGTGATATTTCAGAAAACTGATAGGATCCCAAACAGCTCCCTCTCGAGGCATAAAGGCTTGATACAACTTTTTTTTTTTTTAACACATTAAGTAGTAGTCCTCAACACCTTAAAGTTAAAGTTATTTGTGTGCTACAACACAAATACAAAATAAAATGTTTCTTCCATTAATTCCACTAAATCCTTCACTGTGGCATTTTTTTTGAATGACCAAAAGAGAAACTTAAGTAGGAAACGTATGAAAGTCGGATACAATTGGTGTCATGCTTTCTTGTTCACAAGCTGTGACTATGATTTTGTGTTCCACCAATGCCATGTGACCTGGGTGAAGGAATAATAATTAAGTTAGATCTGTACAGTGCTCGTCAGCTGACGCCGCTGCTGATGGTAACGGACAAGCGTGTCCCTGCTCTGGACAGGCCTCTAATGAGCCATTTACCTGGAATGGCAGGTTTAACCCAGGCATGACAAAGGAGGAATAATATGATTATATCATTCAACCTTGTCTGATGCATTTTCTTTTCCTCAGAAAAGATTAATTTACTTGTACGTCGTCTGGTTATTAGTGACTCGCTGATTTATCAGGAGATCATTCTCCTTCGAGGACCGACGGCGCAGTGATGTACGACATTGTAGGTTTGGGGTTCCATACGTCTGCATCTGTCTTAGGCCGTGGTTCTGTTCAACGCCACGTTTATGTTCGGCTCCTCCAGGTCAGCTGCATTCAGCTGCGAGAAAAATTCAAATCAGAGAGGGAATTATGACAAGTTTGCCACAAGCTCTAAACAGCTTATAATATATAATTAGAACTACAAATACCACAAAATAATATTTAATCAAGCATTTATTTCCTAATCCTTTTGAGGTGTGTTTTTATGCAGAAATAAACGGTATATGACAATAACCAAGTAAAAAGAAAACATCTAGAATGGATTTTTATTTTCAATTGTCGTCATTTCTGTTAATTTCATTATTTTCCATTCTTGCAAGCGCCATAAAAAAGCTTAACATCAAGACTTGCATTGAAAAGACGAGAAGAACCACGGCCTTCCAGGGAAACAAACAATACAATGCATGCTGCACTGCCTGCTGCCTTTTCCTTCCTGCAGACACGGAAACATGAACACATAAAGAAAGTTCCACCCGCAGGTCAACAACCCCGAATAACCCCTTCAACTATACATAAGGAGCACACTCTGAAAGCTTTGGTTCTATGAGAACCGCACGCACGCACGCACACACTCACAAACAAACAAACAAGCAAACAAAAACATTGAAAATGCTGTTGGGTAGATAACAGCTATACAGTAAATGCTGAATGAATGGCTCCTTTCATTGTGTCATCTAACCAAGGACATATCAAGCTCTTCCACAAGCAGACCTGACTAATGGATAACTTAACTTGCCCATAAAGCCCTTTCATGGACCTTAAGGCCGACATAGACAACACTGTGTGCTGTATGTTGTTGAGCTAGTGGTACAATCAGCTTTCAAGTATAAATCAGTGACGAGCAGCTATCTTTAGTGAGGATTTGCAGCTCTTATTAGATAGGCACGCAGTCAAAACCTCTGTAATATTAGATAAGGGGACTGGAAGGGAAGGAAGTTCATGTCTCTGCTACTTTGTAGCCATTTTCCCCTCAAACAATGGATAGTTAAAGCCTTCACCAGTCGTGTATGATAAAAGGTGTGGCCACCAGCGACAGACCTAAATACACCCAGGTTTTTAGTCTTTTTTGAGCATATTTTTTTACCAATAGTCAAGTTCAATTAAACATACTCGGGTCCTGTCAGATGTCCAAGAGGACGACTTATTTGCTTGATGTGATCTCAACTGGAAAGCTTCAGTTTCCAACTCATTCCAGCCACCACTGAACAAACACAGTTCTGCTCAAAACCGCAAGCAGGTCATAGCTGCTTGTTTCTTAAAATATGACTCTAAATATTTTTGTGTTTTGGACAACTCATACTGGTAAATTCTGAAAAAAGCTGTGTTTGTTTCAATATCCACTGCATCCGCCTCCCTCTCTACTCATTGGCTGAGTTAGTGCTGTTCGGTCCCCTGTGCAACAAATCTCCTTTGGGAGAAAAAAAACCAATATGGTTCAGTTAACAAACACAAACACACAGCAACAATTCCTGTCTACGTGTGTGTAGGCCAGTGATTCACCGCCTCGAGAGACTTTTATATTTTGCTTTTGAAAGGAAACAGCTGTTGAATCCTGTAGGCTGTGGGATTTGACGTTCCCTTCTTTCATTAGCGTTTGTCAGCTGAGGGAAAAGTCTGATCTGCGACGGACTGGCAATGTGTCACAGCACCAAACAGGCAGAGCATCACAATGTTTTTCACTCTTCACTTGGCCACAGTGGTGGCTGGTGACATTTTTTTTAGGGGCTGGGGGGGCGCAGTTGGGCGGTGCAGTTTAAATAGCACTCCACTATGAGAAGAAAAGAGATTTTGAGTAGAACATTCTAAAAAACAAAGCTTCATTTCAAGAAAAACAGTGCTCAACACCAACTATCAACAAACTGTAACTTTGGGCATGTGAGGTTCAGAGCAGAATGGTTTATTGAGAAACATTGTGTTGGGTTTCAGAGGTTTACAGAATAAAAGAGGTGCCTACACCCTCACATGAAAGAGGTTTAGAGCAAAATAGATTCAGAAAGAGATACATCATATTTTGCATTAGGTGTTTAATCGAGTAGGCCCCACGACTTGTAGCATTCAAACTGCTGGCCCTGCAGTAAGGTGGCACTGATGAGGTGGTCTTTGAAGGCAAAGCGTTCCCTGGTGTGTCCAAGTATGGTGTCACAAACCTACAGATGAATATAGAGCATATTCACCCACGGGACTCCTACCCATAACAACAAGCGTTGGCGGCCATGTTGGGGTCCATTCACGGCATTGTTTTGCTGTGTTTTATGCTGCTCTTCTTAAGAAATGAAGATCATATCCTGAAGGAGACACAATTTCAGTTCAAAACCGTGTGTCTTCTGATTATGGTACTGTGTAGTAATGTGTTGTTCGTGAACGATTCGTTCATTTTTAACAAATCCTTACAAGGACTCAAGAGTAATGAGTCTTCTCAAAAAAAGATTTGCTCATGTTCTCGTGGCGCGCTCAGCCAAGGAAACAGAAATGATTCGTTGAATGCAGGTCACATGAAAAAAGATCCAAAGACTCATACAAAGATCGGGTCGGGAAATGAACGAATCATTTCTGTTTCCTACTACTGAGCCTATGCAGGTCACGTGGGAAAAGGATCCAAAGACCCGTATACGGCAGATGAACGGAAGCGGAGGTAAACACCTGACCGTGTCTTTGGATCAATGATTCGTTCCTCTGCCAACCGTGTCTTTGGATCAATGATTCGTTCTTCTGCCGGAGACTCATATCCGGCAGAAGAACGATGCTTTCTGTTGCCTCTTCTGAGCCTCTTCTGAGCCTATGCAGGTAAATTGTCTCTTTGTAGGATTAACCTTTTTTTTTTTTTTTTTTTTTTTGTTATAATTTGGTTTTGGTATAATTTGGTGCAGGTAACTGCATAGGCTCAGAAGAGGAAACAGAAAGGATTTGTTTACCTTGCATTTTTTGTACTTTACTTACAGTTCAGCGTAATTGTTTGCTGTGATAATTAAATGCTGGTGTGATAATAAATGACCCTTTTCAAATAATCTAAACTGTCACGATACATTATTTTAATGCAGGAATTTTATTTACTAGTACTGTGTCTTGTTGTTAGATGTGGGACTAACGATTCAGAATATGGGTTTATCACACTCAATAAGACAGGCTTGTACTTCGACTTGTCCAGCTTCTCAAATAATACATCTACTTCGGCTTCACTTGGCGTCTGAGCGTGAGGATTGTTCTCATGTGTTTCTGTTGATACATCGGGTTGTGGGGAAGTTTCCATTGACACACTGTCGTCAATAATCACCTTTGGCTTTTTCGCCGAGCGAAAATCAATGTCTTTCACTTGCGCAAAAGGAACTGTGGATGGAAACTTGGGAGGAAGATATGAACATGGCATCTCCGTCGGGGCGATGTCTGCCTTTACTCTGTGATTTATTTTAAGGTAAAATAAAACACTGGCTACATGGCAACAGCACTCAGCAAGGCCAGCTAAACAGTCACTGCTAGTCCTCCTGAATGAACGCTGGAAGCGGCTTAATCCAGACACTCGTCCTGGAGTCAGAGCTGTGTGCAACTATTGATAATATTATGAACCCAGACACAGGGCGTTGGATTTTCCGTTTGTTGGACTTCCTCAACAAGTATAAAGCAGAGCGAGTGGTTATTTCAATGGTGAATGGCAGTGCTGGAAGCGGCGTCATCCAGACGCAGTTCCTGGAGGAGCCGGCGCTGTGTGCATCTACGGATAATATTATGAACCTAGACACGGGGCGTCTGATGTTCCGACATTTGTGGTATTTTCACAACAATTATAACGTAGAAATAGGTTAATGTCCCATGGTCGATAGCGGAAATGAAAACTGTTTTACAGGAACGTGACCGGCTAAGTACTGGAAACTAGGGGTAACTGGGCTCAAGCCGCGCCGCCTTTCCCGCCGTAACTAGTTGTGAAAAAGCAAAAAGCGAGTTAACCACATAAAGTGTCGGGCGAGTAAAATCAGGCGAAAAAGCGTTGCGAATATTTCCAACGCTTATGGTGTCAACACGGCATAAGCCTGCAGACTTTTGTGCGCCTTGAAACGCGAAAAACGGCGAGAAATTGTCCCATTCACTTGCATGGGGTTTCGCCGTGAAGAGAGCAAAAAAAAAACACTCATCTTTGTGCCCATAGTGACTCGGCATAATAGAAGGTAGAAAAATTAATTAAAGTTTAAAACTTTGACAAAAGGCTGGAGTTTATTTGCCTAGTTGGACATTTTTTGATAGCTAGCACAGTGTTCATGTAATTATTGGTCAAGTTTAGGAAAAATGTTCGGACAATTTCAGAGTTTATGGGTTTATGGTAATGGGTGTGTATGGCACGGAATCTTCATGGCTCGAGTGGAGCACCAATTGACACAGTGAGAGGGAGCCCAGTAACTGGTAAAAAAAATTAAACATATTTTGTCTTTACTCCCACAATGTTCACTCTTCAAACACCACTGTTGAATAGAAACACAGGAAATCTTGAGCTTGTGGTACACATGTGTCGTGGAATCCAACAAACACATACTTTTTTGTCAGCAAGCCTGAATGCAACATCAAGTCCAACCAACTGCTCCCTTGAACTCCATGTTAAATCTGACCAGATTTTTTTTCAAAAAGTGGTCAGTTTCTAAACTGAAGTTACGCTCACATTTCTAAATCAAACTAATATTTAAGTTACCAAAACATTTACAGAAGTCTTTATTTAACCTACAGCTGCTTTACTGAACTGCTCCTGACATAAGCTTTGTTTCTTGTGTGAGAAGGGCTGAAAAAGATAATTGTCATTTGAAAGGCTTCAAATAACAAAATAATCACAGCCGGCTTCAGATTCCGATACGTACATCTATGGCCTTAAATGCCAAACCACTTCTTCAGGTTTGTCTTCTTCTCCCTCTCTGATTCATGGGACACATCCGTTGGCAATTTTCTTCAACAACAGAATGAGCTGTCCTTTATACAAAATATGTATGAATATACAGAATCAAATCGCAGTCTGCTAACCATGAGGCTGCAAGGCAGTAGAGTTGATTTGTGGAAGACCAAAAGTAGGTTGTTTCTCCAATTTTAGGTAATCTTTGTAATGCAAACATTCATAAAAAAAAGTAAAACACATAATATTTACAATAACTTTTGGACTTTGGAGAGAGATCATTTTTCAGTTTTTCAAACATGAATTGACTGCATTCAGAGGCTTCTTCCTAAACAGCTGCCTGCCCTAAATCTTTTAGAATTAGTCCACTATTTGTACTCTCAGAATTGTAATCCTCTATAAAACTACCAGAGGAATGGTGTCAAAGTTCCATTCCTCTGTTTGACAACTGTGCAAGGACAACAGTATTACTGCTGTGAGGGGAAGTGTTGATGGTGGATGTAGTCATATTAGATAATACCAGTTTATTAACCGAAGCAATCATTTAGTGAAAGCATTAAACTCAGTCGCACTAATTAGCATTCACTTTTTCAAAGAGAAAACTGATGAATGACCGGGTCTCCCTTTTTAAATAGTACATTACTTATGAAAGGTTGGATAAGGTCAAACACACTTAAATTAAGAAATAATGTTCATGCCCATCAATTACTATTTGTAGTCAACGGTGGATTTATTTGTTCTTGAAAATCAGTCAAATACATTTTACTGAATAATTATTATCTCAGGTATTTCTTCTGTTACGGTGACATAAAAACTTCTGATAAACTGAGTGTGTTACGACTGGACAACCACAGGGAAGAACAGGATTCTAAAGGACCTGTTTTGTTTTTTTTTGCTGTCTCTATCTTGGATTACGGCTATTGTCGTGTTGTTATGTTTTTGTAATGAGTGAACCGAAGTTATCAGTTCCAGCGCCCCCGCCACCCTAAAAATAGGATAGGAATGTGTGCAACTGTGCCTCAGTAGTGAGCAGGGTCATCAATCAATTAGAGGATTGGCGGTTCAATCCCCGGCTCCATGTTGATGTGTCCTTGAGCAAGAAAATGTTCTTGTAGCCTCGCCTACAGTTTATGAATGGTTGATAATCCTGATGTGGCATCTTCATGGTAGCTCCTCTTATCAGATGTCATGTAGTGTTGAAGCGCTTTGAGTGGTTGGAGGACTAGAAAAGCGCTATACAGATAGTACAGATCCATTTACCAGTTTGGATAATATAATGAACAGAAATTACCATATATGGAGGAGTGACGTAAAGACACTGTATACAGTGGTAGTGGCAGCGACCTGTCGATCACCTTGCAGCACTGCCCTAAAGCATACCCTGCTTTTGACTTTAATTGGTCTATCATTTACTCAATGAACATCATAAACATAAAATGTTTTCAATGGTGATTAGAGACACAGGGGCAGGGCAGACAAACACAGTGGTGGGGAAAAAACACACAATGTATATGTGTGGATCACACCTACGTTGGCCAAGAAGTGCATGCTGGGTCTCACGGTGGATCCTCCTGCAGTGACTTCAACTCTCCTCCTGTCCTTTTGTATTCCTCAGTGTTCTCTCTCTGCTCCCTTTGTGCAGCTACTCAGTGAAAAGATCAGCGGGGCCGAGGGGACTAAACTAGATGAAGACTTCATGGAGATGGAAAGAGTGAGTTCAGTAAGGTGTACTGATCGATATAAACCTTTACAAGCCATCTGCAAGCAGGCACCCCAAACAGGGAAAGGGAAGGTGCAGCTAGCCTGTAAATAGCCAAGCTGTCCATGTAAGAAAGATCCAAATGTCAATTAAATGGTTGTTAAGGGAAAAAATGGATATGATAATCATCTGCTTATAGGTAACAATTTGAATTGGACACTGTTTAAGCTGTGTCCACATAATGAAACATAATTTAATGATGAAAAATGGCTTATTCATTGACATGTATTGATGTTCATTGAGTATTTTCAAATAGTCTGAGTAATTTAAAGATGATTTTACTGGGTTGAATCACAAACTAATATTTCAAATGCTGCGTAGTACCAGAACATATTTACACGTAAATTAATCAAAATATTTTTTGTCCTGCTCCTTTTAGAAAATTGAGGTGACCAACAAGTCTGTGTTTGATCTCTTGTCCAAAACAACAGAATACCTCCAGCCTAACCCAGGTAAAATAAAACTAAAAGCTGTATCATATGATATTTTGGTAAAGAATGTACAGTTACTGTATCTGCCCCTACAACATCATCTTGCTCAATGAATCCTGTGTGTGGTATATTTGTTGTTTCCCTTCACAGCCTCGCGAGCCAAACTGAACATGCTGAACACCGTATCTAAGATCCGAGGGCAGGTGAAGACCACTGGCTACCCTCAGACTGAAGGCCTGCTGGGAGACTGCATGCTGCGCTACGGCCATGAACTGGGAGAGGACTCTGTGTTCGGTACCGATTATCATATTCCAAAAGCTCTTAGATAGTGGACAGGGCTGCAGAGAGGTAAATGGGTTTTTCATTTAGCACTAGCATACAATAAATTACTGCTGTTTGACAGCTGCACAGCTGAGGAGCAATGACACACTCCTCCTGGAGTTCACATTTGTAACATCAGCAGAACAATGAAACTGTCAATACAGGATTCAAAGGTGCTGAAATAGAAATGCATTACATTTTTATTACATTTTATTTGTATAGCCCAATATAACTATTCACATTCACAATTTGCCTAAGAGGGTTTTACGATCTGTACGACATCCTCCGTCCTCGGTCCCTATCACTGGATCAGGAAAATGGTGCTGAGGAAGAGAAGGAGAAAGGAGCTCAGTGGATCCTAGGAAGTCCTCCTGCAGTCTAGGCCTAAAGCAGCTTAACTAACAATAACCCTGAGCCAGCCCTAACTAGAAGTGTAATACTAAATGAGACAGAAAGTGGAAGTTCGTTTTCACAGGAGACAAGCAAGCTTGATCGCTGAAGGCTCCGCCTCCCATCCCACATTATTACACTGTAACACATATTTATAAATTTATATATAATTAGCTGTAGTGTTTTTCAGGCTGATTATGAAAAAGTTAATTTATATAATTCAAGGTCAATGGAGTATATACTCAAAACTCGATGGTCCTGGGCTATACAAAATAAACTGAATTGAAATTATTAATGAAAATGGCTGACTGCCTATTGGTCTGTTCTTCGTTAAGAAGCTATATCCTGCCCCTCACATCATTCTCTAGGAAGTTGAACATGCTCCTCTCTGCCAGCTTTTTGCTCTCGTCAAATTTATCCACAGCCTACCAGATCTCCTCATCTGGGATTTTCCCCTGACGCTTCCTCTTATAGTCGAAGTCCAAGCTCAATAGAGTAAATACTGTGTCAATAAAGTATATACTCTATTTCCTCCCTTCTCATGTGTACATTTCATCACATTTTAGTGTGAAACATAATTGTTTTCTGATCTGCTTCTGTTTTCCTTTGAAAACAGACAGACTTCATGTCTTCAAAAGAGTTCTGTGTTTTTGCGTCCCAATGAAAAGACCACAGGTGAATTAGGAAGATGTGCTCTGTCTCTCTGTCCTGTAGGCTGTGCTCTGGTGGATATGGGCGAGGCCATGAGGCAGATGGCAGATGTGAAGGACTCCTTGGACATAGGTGTGAAACAAAACTTCATTGATCCCCTGCAAAATCTACAGGACAAGGACCTGAAAGAGATCACGGTACAACTTGTTTGTGTTATCACAGGCGGGGCTCTGTCTGCTGCTGTTTCCTTAATTTGTCTTTACACTAATTTAGTTCAACCTTTGAGATCTTTTTACCTTCTGATATAGCCAGTAATATTCCTGCACTCCCAGGTGTAAGTTCTGAAACTGAGACTGAAATGGTGACTAAAACTAAGAGTTAGTTTGAACAGCACCAAACAAGTTAGTTGTGAAAGAACACATTTCCAACTAACTTTTCACCTTCACGATGTTCACGATGTGTTGTATGTTCCTCTTTGTGCTTGCAGCACCACCTGAAGAAGCTGGAGGGTCGCCGCTTGGACTTTGACTACAAGAGGAAGCGTCAGGGGAAAATCCCAGATGAGGAGATCCGTCCGGCCGTGGAGAAGTTTGACGAAAGCAAAGAGCTGGCGGAGAGGAGCATGTTCAACTTCCTAGAGAATGATGTGAGTGGCAGGATATAACTTCTCAATGAAGAACACAACAATAGGCAGTCAGACATTTTCATTTATAATTTCAATTCAGCTCATTTTGCATAGTCCAGAATCACAAATTACAAATTTGTTGGCTCCTTTTGTGACTGGCGTGACTCTGCATGCTTCTTCAGCACCACGAACAGCCGCAAGCATTGGTTTTCTAATATTGGGGCGGCTGTAGCTCAAGGGGATGAGTGGTTATTCTGAAACCACAAGCTAGCCGGTTCGTTCCCGAGCATGTCAAAATGTCCTTGAGCAAGAAGCTGAACCCCCAGTTGCTCCCTGGGCACCTCACAGGCCAGCACACTGCTCCTTAATTAAGTATGGGTTAAATGCAGAGAATAATTTCCCCAAAGGGAATAATATAGGATACTTTATTCTTATTATAATGTAGTAACATTCAGTGTAAAGTCAGATACTAAGGGCGAATTATACTCCTGCAACTACAACTGCGGCTGGCCATGCAGTTGGATCGACGGACTCGTTTTAGTTTATTTCCTGTGCCTTTTCCATACGCCAGAACAGCAGGTGGCGCAACGGCCGTAGAGTTCACCTGCACACTGACATTCACCGATATCTCCCTCCAGGAATTCACTGCTATCTGCGTGTCCTTATACTCCGTCAGACGGGTTATGTAAATGCTCATGTTTGCGGACCTCTTCAGCCAAGCGTTCTTGAACGGGATCCATTGTTCGTGTTCCTGCTACGGCTTTTAAAAACAGCTGTATTATGCTATGAAACCGGAAATGCGAGACTCAGAAAGGATATGGTTAGCAGACCAATTACAACCTTGCGGGCTGCGAACGGCTCGCGTAACTTTGACGGATAGTCAGAAATTTTGGGTGACACACGCAAGCATGCAAAATGGCTGATTTGACTACGCAAGGGGATCCATGCATGTCTTGCGTGTTTGCGTCTCTGCGTAAAACCCGAGTATAAATCAGCAGTGTGTGTGTGTGTGTGTGTGTGTGTGTGTGTGTGTGTGTGTGTGTGTGTGTGTGTGTGTGTGTGTGTGTGTGTGTGTATTCTTGTGGCCAATAGGTGGAACAGGTGAGCCAGCTACTGTCGCTGATCAAGGCAGCCGCAGAGTACCACCGGCAGTCGTGTGAAATCCTGCAGGAGCTCAGTGGAAAGCTGCAGCAGAGGTGAGGAAAAGCTTCACTTTGCCATCAGTGATTAGTTTGCAGACTTCGTCCCCTGTGGGACAATGAAACTATCACTCTGGTTCTGCTGGTTGAAAAGTAGTTTCACTCAGAGTGGTTGTGAGAGTGAAAGCATGAATGCCAGCGATGAGAGCCGCCCAATGTGGAGACAGCACGTCTGTGAGTACAAATGGAATTTATTTTCCTAAAACCTTTCGACAATACCTTAATTAATGAAGTAGTAAAAACTACTACCTGAGAGTCTGCTCTGGTGGTTGAAGTGGCTTCGTAGGTCAGTCCACGTCGTCAACAGGAGTGTCCCCTCTTCTTTTTTCTTCCCGTGACCTCCCTCCATGCTCGTGGTGGTGCTGTGTGGCTTCGTGGGTCGGGTGTATACTGTCCACACATGTATGAACGTGCCATGTATTGAGTGTGTCGGTCTGTGTTAGTAACTCCAGGGAAACTTTTTCCCCCAAGTCCGCCTGTGATGTGGACTATATGGCAGTTATTGAACGCCTAGGTCTGAAACTGTCTGTTTGTGATTAAATACGACTGCAAAAGTTTAAAAAAATTAGGGCTGGCCAAGTTAACGTGTTAATATCGCGTTAACTTTTCAATCGATTAACAGCGTTAATTATTTGATGCGTAAACTGCAGTACATTTATTTTATTTTTTTAATTTGGGGGGCTTTTACTTTGAAGGCTATTTATCTTGGTGCACGCAGGCGCTTCCAGAGATTCACTGGACGATTTGCTGACTTGAGCCTGACGTGAAAGGCACGTATTGTTCTGTAGTTTCTGTTCTCAGCTGCCGCGAGTCGCTCGCCTCACAAAGCTTCACAGACAGTCACTCTATCGGCAGGCTTGTGCCGCAAGCTCAGCGTCTCTGGATTGAACATTAATCGCGCATGCACAAAGCCGCCGCTGATACCTGTTAGCTGTCCTTCACATCTCCACCTCATTCAACCAGACTTCAGTCCACTCGTTCAAGCCAACACAGACTAGACTTTTCTCACAAAGGAAGAAAAACTGAACTGAAAACTGTAAAGCACTTATTGCTTTTGTATAAAGTTGCAGATCTTTAACATGCATCTTTAAGGTAAGCAACAGACTGAACATGAACAAAAGAAGGAGTGGTTTGTCCGTCACAGGCACCCTTACTCCTGAACAGTACCTGTTCAGAAAAAAAAGAAAACAGATTTATAAATTATGTATGTATGTTAACTTGCTGTTGCTCGAGAGTACTGTTATATTGTTCTGATAACATTACTTTAAAATAAAAGAGTGCAATACACTATTTTTAATTTATTATTGAATTTGGCGCACAATGCAATTAATCATGATTAAACGTAGAAAAATCATGCGATTAATCAGTTAATTTTTTTCGACTTCACACAGCCCTAAAAAAAAAGTAAAAAATAGTAACATAATTAGCATTTCACTCACCAAACGCACATAAACCTCTGTGGGAAAGGGTCATCAGTAAGTCCTGAAATTCTAGGTTCGAGGTGAGGCGCTCGCTTCACTGACCAATCACAGCGCACGTTATTGGTCATTATAACAGGCCCTGTGACTAATCCCATGTCCAGGGTCTTTAGAAATCTGTTTTATGTATTTTAACCAGGCTAATCTTACATAGCGAAGGAGAAGTGAAATGTGATTGGATGAAAAATGCTGTTAAACAGGTCCCAAGAAGCCATACGAGAGGCCTAGAGGAACAGAGGAACGGATGAAGACACAGCTGCACAGTGCAAGGCGAAAATAAGCTAATAGGGAAACAGAATTATAATACATGTAGTGTATTTGTGAAAAACAATTATATTATACAAAAGCTATAACATTTTAATTATAATATATATATATATATATATATATATATATATATATATATATATATATATATATATATATATATATATTTAAATCAGTGGCTGGCCGTGAAAATTGTCATTATGCCCGCCAGCTGATCGCGCCCCTCACAACGCATGCGCGCTAGTTAGCTCGCAGGGTGAGATGCCTCCAGTAGGTGTATACTTCTGCAACTCCAACTCCGGCTGGCCACGCAGTCGGATTGATGGACTCATTTTGATTTTTAGTTCCCCTGCATTTTCCATACGCCAGAACAGCAGGTGGCGCAACGACCGTTTAAGAGTCGACCTGCACATCGACGTTCAGCGATATCTCCCTCCAGGAATTCACCTCCATGTGCGTGTCCTTATACTCCGCCAGACGGGTTTTATAAATGCTCATTTTTGTGGACCTCTCAAGCCAAACGTTCTTCAACAAGATCCATTGTTCGTGTTTCTGCTATGGCTTTTAAAAACAGCGATATTATGCTATGAAACCGGAAATGAGAGACTCAGAAAGGATGTGGTTAGCGGACCAATCACAGCCTTCCGGGCTGCGTACGGCTCGCGTAGCTTTGACGGATAGTCAGAAATTTGGGGTGACGCACGCAAGCACGCAAAATGGCCGATTTGACCACGCATGGTCGGCCATGCGTGTCTTGCGTGCTTGCGTCTTTGCGTAAAACCCGAGTATAAATCAGCCTTAACACAGAGTCCACAGGGAATTTAATAGCTCCAGATATAGATTCTCTCTTCTTTTACTGAAACTAAAGCGTTCTTATTTAAGTTAAATAAGTAGAGCCACTTTGACTCGGTGCCCACAGGGTCACCTAAAGTACAGGAGCACTGTGCAGGGAACACACAGCGCCTGGATATACACAGGGATTAAACAGTGACAGCCAGGCCGCTCGCCTTCACTGTTTAACCAAGGTGAGATCTGATTGGATAAAGAGTGTTGAAGCAGCGTTCTAGACCAGCCAGGAGACCGCATGCCATGAGGAACAGACAGGAGACAGGAGCTGCTCTCTGACTACATAAGCTAATAGACAAAAATATTATAATACATGCAGTGTATTTGTGAAAAACAATTACATTATAAAATATATATATATAATTATATATATATATATATATATATATATATATATATATATATATATATATATATATATATATATATATACATATATATATAGAATAAAATATAATAGCTATAACTTTGTGATTTTGTTTAGGCCACCAGAAAAGGTTTAAAAGGCCCGCCACTGATATTAACTTGCTGGTAGTCCAGAGTGCCTGTTATAATGTTCTGATAACATTACTTTAAAATAAAAGCGCGCAATAAACCATGTTTTATTCATTATTGAATTTGGGGCATAATGCAATTAATCAGTTAATTTTTTTCAACTTTGCCCAGCCCGAAAAAAAAAAGTAAAAAACAGTAACATAATTAGCATTTTACTCACCAAACGCACATAGTTTTTACTTCATTATTAAATTTGACGCATAATGCGATTAATTGCAAAAAAAATCATGCATTAAATTTGTTTAACTTTGCCCAGCCCTAATGATATGTATGTATAGTATTGTGTGTTAACACATTGGATCAGGAAAAACTCCCCAAAAAACTGAAAAAAAAACTTTCACGGGCAAAAAAGAAAGAAACCTTCAGGAGAGCAATAGAGGAGGATCCCTTTTCCCCAGATGGACAGAAACAATAGATGTCATGTGTACAGAAACAATAGATGTCATGTGTACAGAATGAACAACGTAACAGAGTTACAGCACTTTACATGACAGAGATGATTCATATAATTGGTAGAAGGCATGATCCAGATAACCATGAATAATTTCAGCAGAAGGAGATAGAGAGGTGGGGCGATCTCAAAAATGATCGGCTCTGCTACCTTCCTTACCCCAGGATATCCACAGCCAGCAGCCGGCCTAAGAGAGAATTTAAACCAAAGTCCATCATGAGCAGCATGGAGACCCTGGACAACAGCCTGTCCTACAGCTCCTTCCTCAAATCTACCGGTACAGCCTTTATCTCACCTTTCTTTTTTACATTATGTCACTTCCTCTGTCAGCCCCATCTTCATTGTTTACGTTGCCTTCAAGTATATACATTTCTTTTTATTATCCCTTCCAGATATCAAGCTCAACCCAGCAGTCAATGGTAAAAGTAGGTATTTATTTATACAGCAATGAGGTGATGATCTGTAAATGCACAGTGTATCCTCCCTGCTTTTTAATGACAAAAATAGTTTGTACCTTTAATCAGTGGTTTGTCCTTATTACTAAAAGTAAAATGCTATATAGCAGCTGTGACTAAAAATTTCAAAAAAATGGAGTGTTGTGCTAATTATTTGTGCTAATTATCAATTAGAACAGTAGTAATGGGTTCATTTCTGTGTTCAGGGTTGGATCTATTACAGCTGTGCTCTTGTGTGGATGTAAGATTCATGTTAACATTTGTTTTACCACCTTTTTAAAGTGGAGTGATGATGTTACAGACCTACTGGCACACATGTCAAAAATGAGTAAAAAGAAGAAGGGTTCAGTGTCTGAAAAATGCTGCTGCTGCCCTCTACTGGTAGAAGTCAGACATAACTAGTGCTCACGTCGTGTGATGTGGACCACTGTAGATTGAATGGATGATTTCTTGAGTGTGTGCATTGTTTTTTGTTGTCTGGTGCTCAACACCATCTACATTTGTCTTCACATCTCACCCAGCTGATCATATAACCTCTGTTCCACTGTCATGGCCTGAGAGCCCCACCATCAACGTCAATATTCACCGTGAGTAACACACACTGACTCCGCATATACACATTCAATCATGACACACAAGCAACTCTTTTGCTAATGAATGAAATGCATAAAAAAGATAAGTTAAAATTGCTTTGTTTCATTGACAAACACACTATGGGTTTCAAGCCCTCAAATGTGTGAGTCTTCGTTTTTCGAAAAATCTGAAGCAATTTCAATTGTATCGTATGGTCTTCAACAGCAGCTGGGGTTTGCTCAGTTGTCATGAAGATGGGAAAACCAATCTAGAAAGGTATTTGATGAAATCTTAACTCAACTTTAGTTTAGTTAATTTTTAGTTTGTGTTTTTAGACATAATTAACAATCTTCAGCAGCAGATGAAGGTCACTTGGGTTGTAATGAAGATGGTATGAGCACTCAGCATTGTCAACTGAGTAAACGCATCCACTCAAGGTCCTCTTACTAGCAACTCATCACAGGTGGACTTTTTTTTCTAGCAATTAAAAGACGTCTTTTAGATATTTTATCAATGACTAATTGGAAAAAAACTTGAATTGAAAAAAAATTGGTTTACTTATTAACAAAATAAATCGCTGTGGTACCAGTACCAAAGACACAGCTACAAGTCAGTGGCTTTAACGTCCTACCTGATGAAAACCTTGGAGAGGCTGGTCCTTGTACACCTTCGCCCCCTGGTGAGCTCATCCCTGGACTCACTTCAGTTTTCCTACCAGTCTGGCATTGCGGTGGAGGACGCCCTCATCTTCCTGCTGCAGAGATGTCTCTCTCTCACCTGGAAAAGGCTGGAAGCACTGTGAGAGTCATGTTTTACCACTTCTCCAGTGCATGGATCCTGAACTACCTCACCAACCGTCCACATTATGTGCAGATACGGGACTGTGAGTCAGATCAGGTGTCCTGCAGCACAGGGGCCCGACAGGGAACCGTTCTGGCCCATTTGTCTTCACCATTTACACCTCGAACTAAAGTTCTATAACTATAACTCTTCAAACTGCCACCTGCAAAAGTTCTCTGACGACTCTGCAATCGTCGGCCTCATCGCCGCCGACGATGACAAAGAATACAAAGAACTCAACTAGGACTTTTCAGGAAGGTGCCAGCAGAACCACCTCCTTATCAACTCTCGCAAGACAAAGGAGCTGGTGGTGGTAAACGCCCTCCTCTGGTATCGGTGAGCATCCACTGACTGGACATTGAGATTGTGAAGTCTTATAAGTATCTGGGTGTTCACTTGAACAACAAACTGGACTGGACTGACCATGCACACACACTTTATAAAAAGGGACAGAGCAGACTCTTTCTGCTGAGGAGACTGAGGTCTGTTGGGGTGCAGGGAGTACTCCTTTGACTCTGTGGTGGCATCAGCAATCTCTTATAGAGTGGTCTTCTGGAGCAGCAACATCTCGGCAGTTGACAGGAGGAGATTTAACAAACTGGTGACGAAGGCCTGCAGCGTGCTGGGGTGTCCTCTGGACACTGTAAAGGTGGTGGGGGACAAGATGATGATGACTAAGCTCTCATCCCTGATAACCACGCCTCCCACCCCATGCAGGACACTGGCCGCGCTGCACATCTCCTTCAGCCACCGGCTCTGACTCATCCCCAGCTTCTTAGGAAGAGGTACCGCAAGTCCTTTCTCCCTGCTGCTGTCAGGCTGCACAACGAGCTGAGCCCCCAGGAGACCAAGAACTAACCAATTCATCACCTGGTGCAATACTTTTATACACATTTTTACTTATTTTATTTTTTTAATTCCATCCGTATATTAAATATTTTTCTTACTCTTAATTTTTTAAAATTTGGTTTATTACTGTTCTACTGTTTATTTATATTACTTGATCTTTATTTACTGTGAGCAAGGCTGCTGTAATCTTGTAATTTCCCTACTGAGGATGAATAAAGGATTATCTTATTTTATTTTATCTCATCTTAAATATGGAGGAGTAAAATAATGTTTCTCTTCCTGTGGTGCAGAGACCGAGGTGTTGGACCAGCCATGCTGCCGCTCCCTCTATGACTTCGAGCCAGAGAACGAGGGCGAGCTGGGCTTCAAGGAGGGGGACATCATCATTCTCACCAACCAGATAGATGAGAACTGGTACGAGGGCATGATCACCGGAGAGTCCGGCTTTTTCCCGATAAACTACGTGGATGTCATCGTCCCCCTGCCTCAGTGAAGTCTGGCACCTAGAGTCTTCCAAAGACTCCCTTCTTCAGCCTCTGCAACCACTCGGCCCTGAAAATTCATGGGGCCAGCTCAGCCTGAAGCTGGAAAATAATTTCTGTCTACTGATTTTCTAAACAGAGAGGTAGTAGTTCTGTCCCAATCTGACAAGAGATAACAAAAATGCTGATTGAATTGTTTTCTCTGATATTTATGAACCTGAAGCCAACTGAAAACGAAGCCATTGAGTGGGACCCTCTGCCTGGTTGGACCCTTCAGGTTCTTTTTGTCTGACCAAGGTGAAAATGTCCCGTCAGCCCCCAGATGCTCTTCCCTTGAACTGTCTGCTTGTTTATCACCACAAACTGAGGCTCTGAACTTTGCTTGAAGTTCACCACTTGACATTGTGACAGAATCTTTTTGTCACTACAAACAATTCAAAAGCATCTCTTGGCGTTGGCCAGGAACATTGTATTAATTTAAAAATAACAATAGGGGCTATGTGTTCGCTTCACCAATCCTGTCATAGGGATGACATGCCTCACATCATGCTGACGGCTAAGGAGCTAGCATAATCGAAGTATGAACGTAGTCAGAGGAATTAGCTGAGTTGGTTCATCCAAATCATCCCTAGAATCAAGCCATGAATGAAATTGAACAAAGACAATTAAAGCTTGGCGTAAGTATAATGTCTTTTAGATGTTTTTTGTTATTTTTATTGAAATTTTCTTTACAACCCGACAGCAAACGATAAATCAGATGCGTTCGCATACAGAAACGAATGTCTGTGGCTGTATCAGGACAGTAATGAGCCCAGCCCCAATGAAACCATTGGGCAGGCTACCTGCCTACCTGGGTGCACTCTGCGTGTCACCACAAGCTTTCAACAAGCTGCTAGCTTGTCAGCTCAAATCAGCCGTGTTCGTTGTTCAAGTTCATTAAGATCATTTTGGGGGTCGAATGGGGACTTTTCTGCTAGATTTAGCGACTGTTGGAGCAAGCGCTCGCTACTTTCACTGGAAAAAAGTTGGAAACATTGTTTTTTTGTTTAGATGCTTTTGAAGATCTATCATACTCTTGCTGTTTCATCCAATGTGACCTACCCAAGCTTGAAAAGAAATTCTAAAATTCAAGAGATATCTTCGAAAGTATGATTTGTGGGAACTGACCATTTTTAAAAAGAAATGCAGAGTCAATGACCTGTTTTTGATGTCTTTCAACATTTTCTCTCACAAGAAGACCTCCAATATGGCCGCCACACTGCTGTATTCTACTGACTTAAAATCGTTTTTAAATAGCATTTCATGTTATGTCTTATTGTCCAAACACAAGCCAAAGTGTTAACACTTCCCTGTGACGTCTCAAATGAAGTCTTACCAAAGTTCAAGAAATAGTTTCAACCAATTAGTGCGTTTTTCATGTCGCAATTTTGGCCATTGTTTCTATCTGAGTTCCTGATATCTGTAACATGGTGGCATTGATTTAAATGGGTCAGGAAACACCTGTAGTCAGACAATTAGACAGCTGGAAAACTGCACTAACCAATACGGGTCATTCAGCAATGATCTATAGATTGTAGTAAATGGTATTTACTCCAAAAGAGGAAGGGCAATTTTCAGCAGAAGTAAAAAAAAAAAAACGAATAACACGTTATTAAAAAAAAAAAAGCAACTTTCAGTTAATTGATTTTGTTTTGCAGCCTGTAAATTTACAGTTGTGGTTCAGTCTCAGCACTCTTTAATTTGTTTCAAGCAGCAGTCGTCGCTACTTTCCGTTTAAAAAAAAACAAAAGCCTCTTATAAATCCACAGGAGCTACTGCCTCAACATCATGCAGACAGACACAATTAGAGACGAGCTGGTGAACGTAGGCAGCATTTAGCAACTAAAGATAAAGACATATTTTCTACAGGAACTGTATTTCTACAGGAACCAATTACAGGAGTTAAATTATTACCCAAACTATCTGTTACAAACGATCCATCTGTTATGATCAGTGAGGGAGGAACCATATGCAGGAAGTAGGTGAAGTTATTAGAAGGTGTATTTATGGAACCAAGGGGGAAGGTGGTGGACAATCAGCACTGTTTCAGGCAGGCTTCCTTTCGATTCTACTGTCAAAAAGAAAAAAAACTCTAACCGTTAAGAACCTCTTCCTTGTTGGATATCTGGTAGAAACGATGGCCAAGGTTAGGAAAAATAACACCGAGGTTGTTATAAACCATATAGTTATCTTTAAAAATGTGGACTAAGACATTTGCTTTGTGGAGGCATTAGCTGGATGACACTGTCCACAAAACACTACTATTTATTTTAAGATGTGTTTTTATGAATTTGTGAACCTCCTAAACCACAGCTCTTGGACAGTAATCCCACCAAGCTAGTAGAGTTCAAGTCAACAGTGCTGGAAGGCCTCACATTCCACTGGGAGACAGTAGGGTGTGTAAATGACTCCTCTTTTAGATTCTGCCTGTGTGTTGTAACTCTACATTCCCCCCAAACTGACTTTGCCTGTGTTGCCTGCTGTGATCTTAAGTGTCGTCCAGAACACATGTTTTTACGAGGAAATGAAGTGAACTCCATCTGTCTGAATGTCTCTATCCCTCTCTCTGTGTTTACATGCTCTGACTTATTGTGACAAATTGTAAGAACCGGCGCGTCCACTCTCTGCTTTGCTACACTGAAACCGATTGAAAGTGCTTTTTAAAATGTTGTCTGTATTGCACTTAAGTTTTAGAATCTACCTACCGCATGTTTATAGACATGAACTATTTTATTTATTATATATCGAGTTTCTCTTTTTCCTCACCGTTGCACTTTGTATTATTTACACCAAGGTTAGAATCACTGCCATATGTATATGTGACGTCAAAGTGATGGATATTTTGATTTGTACCACAGATGTTCTTTGGATTGTACTATATTGAATCCAGAATCTCAATTATTGTTATCTAGATTGGAACAATTATCCAATCAAATGAAGTAGATGATCCTGTTATCTTGTGAAACTCCCTCCAGCTCTCTTTATTAGCTTGTAATAAATGGTAGGATAAGTAAAGGCCATGCCGATGAACTGGTTTTATACAGGAAGTGCCATCAGGTGAAGCACCTTGGTAGCCTTAAGACTCTTCAGCTACCAGACGAGAGGGTGCAAGAGACAGATTACCGTAAATTCTCAAACAGAGGTCAAGGCATTTATTTACCTCAACTGTAAATGTATTTATTTTAAACTATATTTTAAGTTGATCTTATGAATTGATCTTGTTTTCTGTTCTGCTTCTGTTTTATTTCGATGTTGATGTAAACTGGCGTGGTTGAAGTGTGAAATAATAAGTGTAGGCAACAAAACGACTTGCGGTTAAGAATAGTATGGATTGGGCTGTTTCTCATCTCTAACAAAAATATGATTTTCCTTCACTTACCTTAAGGAGTAAAAAATAATAACTTCTGTTCTTGGCAAGCTTCTAGTATGATGAATTTGCAGGAAAAGTTGAGTTTCATAGCTTTAAGAAGAAGGGCAAAGTTGAGCGTGACAACACTCTAATGTTGTACTAATGGAATTAGTGTCTTAAAAATGTGCATTACACAGAATTTACCAGTTGTGCTATTATATTACAGAAACTAATTCAATTCAGTTTATTTTGTAAAGCCAAAAATCACAAATTTGCATCGGAGAGCTTTACAATCTGTACACATATAAGTGATCAGCCTTTATTTATGTGACCATTATATACCATCTTTTATTCCAGATTTTACAGGACAAATTATTCTCATTGCAATGAGAATACCCCCCCCCCCCCCCCCCCCCACACACACACACACACAGAAGTGTGTTCTTTTTGGGTATTTGTCCCAATATGTAATTGATGGATTCATTCTTTTAATGTGTTGTGGACCAACTCAACTGTACATACATTTTCTTTTTTCTCTAATGTACAGAGAGTTAGCTTACAATTGCCTATATGTTTAAGATGTTGCATAATTTTCCTCCTAAGAATTTACATTATGGATTTTAGATACTGGGGAGCTCTTAGCACAGGGTGTCATCTGCAACAGTACAACAATATACGTCACAGGAATGTCCATCAGAAGGTTTAATTCTGCATTAAGTCTCCAGGTAAACAACAGGGAAAGAGACTGAAACTTAACAGATAGTTCTAAACGCAATCATGAAACAAGTGGAACCATCTGTACTAACTTTCCATTCCCTAAGAGTTTGATTAAGACTGAGAACAACGTTAACCAAGTTTACTTTTATGTTTTTGCCATTAGCCCCGCAGTATGAATGCCGGACTTTTGATACACTAAAACCAGATATCTCTCAACACTGTACCTCTGTTTGCCTTTGCAGTGTTCTCCTCAGTATCCCTCTTACAAGTTACAAGGCAAAGCGAGCTGGCTGCACAGCTCTGTTTAGTTTCTTTCAGTATTTATGCAAAAGGTGTTTTATGGATGTTGTAAATTGAATATATTAATACATATATTGCATAAATAAAACAAGCAAATACGGAGCTACCATTCACATGTGTGTTTCTGTTTGTGATCTGTGAGTCAGACTATTTGACCAATATGTGCCTACGTTTGTTGTGGCTATTTTTTAAGCCCCTTTCTTAAAACTTTTAATATTGCAGCACACAAGAATATTTTAGGTCTCTTAGTCCAGTTCTGTACACAAAACCAGCTGCAATGAGAAGTGGCTTCTCAAGTTTGGCGTGGAAGAGCTGACCTGCACGAAGCTCTGACCTCCACCCTATCCAACATCTATGGGATGAACTGGGTAACAGGATGTTAGCCAAACCTTATCCTCCAGCATCAAATTTGGACCCACACAAAAATAATGCAACTTAATACTCCATCATTTTCCCTCTGTGCCTCTAGCTATCCAAAGAAAACAATCTAAATGTCATGCAACTCGGGATGTTGAGGGAAAGTAGGCAATGTTTTGTGTTACATTTAGGTTGTGGCCACTGCCTTCAATCTGTTTATTTGGTGGGGCACAGTCAGTGTCTGAATCACAAAGGATAAAATGCCACTGGTCTATGTAACATAAAATATTTGTAGTGCATTGACTATTTTTTTTTCTTCTTCTCATCAGTGATCATATTTATTCATGTGTATGTTTACGTGTATGTGTATGTCAAGAAAATCAAAGTTAAAAGACAGTTTGCAGAATCAAACCATTAAATTATAGCCATTTTGATTAAATGTTTGTCATAAATTGTCCCTGTGCATTGTCCTTGTGCATTGTCGACACAAAGCACATCCACATGTATTTTGTGTCTATTATTGCATCCAAAACTCACATACGGTTACACTTACATAGTACTGGAAACGTTATCAAATCACCCATTTGAATGTCTTCAGGCTGACTCTCCCATTATCGGCATTCAAACCAGTATTTCTTGGCAAGAGCATTTTGGTAACGCCACTCAGTTGTGATTGATTGAACCGACATTTGTTCACACAATGCATCCAATCACAAAGATGGATTTCATAAGTCCAATAACCTGGAGGATCTCTGGTCTGCTGGTCTATGGTGAAGTAAAGGTTAGTTCACCCAAATTACAATGTAACATGTATTAGTGTAATGCCATACAGTCTAGCCACCTCAAGTTTAATCAATGCATTTCTCCAAACCTGAACATTATAACCTTCATGAAGGTAGGATTAACTGCAGGGTTAGACTGCACCACACCTTTGTCTTGGTTTTGTTTAATGCGGTCTAAAAACAGTTTTAATTGGAACCACTTTGAAATCAACCCCTGAAAAACTGTTGAAAGTAATCGATGTTGTGATTGATTGAGCCTAGTTTTTATTTAATTTTGTTATGTCATTGTTAAATTACTTAAAAGTAATTTATCTATCCTGTAAACGTTACAAAGTGCATTGTGTATTTCAATGGAAGTAATGAATCTGATCAGGAACAATCTAAAGTTGTTTTTGGACCCGATCCTGTAAACTAATGCATTTTGCCGGGGACCCTTTAAATTCCAAAGTGAGGTCCAAGAATCAGAAAGGCAACAATGGTTGTGGACTATATCCAGACCTCAGCACATCTCTGTTTAGACTCTTTGATCGCTCTCTTACTCTTCAGAGGCTGCCTTTCTCCTTTATGGGAGTCCTGTGTCTTTGGTTGCTCTGGTCTGGTCTCTCTGACCTCCTCAGGCTTCCTCATCCTGCCACTGTTCACAGCACAGGTCCAGTCAGGCTGGTGACCCACCACCAGGTCCAACGTGGGCAGGGAAGTGGTGCTGGTCACGTCCCTATAGCCCAAAGAAGATGTGAGAGAGGGGCTGTCTGAAGGGAAGGTTTCATACCCCCCTCTTATACCTGGACAACCTCCCCAGGACGCCCTCTCCCTCAGCTTCACAGCCTGCCTGATCTTCTTCCAGCCCAGATGGTTGAGCTCCAGCAGGTTGAGCAGGATACAGAAAATCCCCACACAAAACATGAAGAGCAAGAAGATGGTCTTCTCCGTGGGCCTGGAGACATAGCAGTCCACCGGCTGGCTGCAGGGGGTCGAGGTACAAAGGAAATGGACAGGTACCTGGAAGCCAAACAGCTTCCACTGGGCCGTGACGAAGCCCACCTCCAGAACAGCCCGTAAACACACATGGAAGATGTAACATTTTGACAAAACCCCTCCGGAGACCACATGACCCTCTGCGCTTCCATCTCTGACAATGTAACCTTGGGCGTGGCCCAAAGACACCATGTTGTTGGGGTCTCCTTTCAAGAAGGTCTGAGCGGTGATGCCCTCCAGCACATCCGCCACACTGTGACCCAGATGCTTATGAGAGCAGATCGAGCAACTGTCCGAGTCGCAGCTTCGATCATACACCTCCCGTACACTGCTTTGACCGACATCGGGGCCTCCCAGCACTGGGATAACTCCTGGTCCCTGCCGTTGCCTCTGGGTGGTATTGAGAGGCAGCTTGGACAGGTTATGCCACGTGTAGATGATGAAACAGAGGGATGGCGTGGACACGCTGATGATGTGGAACACCCAAAAGCGAGGCTGCGAGATGGGCGCAAACGTGTCATAGCAGACGGTGGAGCATCCCGGCTGCAGCGTATTGCACACAAACATCTCCTGCTCGTCGGTGTACACGTCCTCAGTTGCCACAGCAACGATAAGCAGCCGGAAAATGACCATGACGGTGAGCCACAGGCGCCCGATCATGGTGGAATGCTGGTGGACAGCGTCCAAGAGTCGCTTGAGCAGGGTCCACTCTGTCATGGTGGTCTGTGAGTGGAGCTGGAGTGGAGCAGTCTGCTCTAAACTGATCCCCTTTTTCCTCCTCCGAAACTCCTACACTGTTAGACTTGCTGACATCCTAAAACACCTTGCAGAAGACCTAATCTGAGCTACACTTCTCTTTGGTCTTGAGGTATTCATTCTCAATTCTAGAAACTTCTTCTAAAATCCGTGTAGCTAGCCTCCCTAGCCTGCTCTCTGCCTGGCTGCCTTGAGAGCACTGAAGCCATTGCAAGAGAGAGCCACCTCATCTTTCCTAGATAAGGATGTTCACTTGACATAAGTCACTTGGCGCACTCCCTCCTCTCCTGTATTTGGGATCCATTTTAAAACTGAGAGACCTTACCCTTCCTCTACTAGAGGACCTGCTGATAGTGTCAACTGATAGAGCATTCTTTACACATTATGCTCTGAAAGCAAATGTGCTCTTCCTTTAATCGAGAAGCATATTTTAAATGATGACAGAAGAGCATGTCCACTTTCAAATTCTGGATATCACTTGCTGGACAGTTATAGTGAGAAAGAAAATTAATTAAGAAACCAGGTTTAGTGGAAATAAAGTATTCCAAAATTCAGTCAAGCGTCTGAGGTTTTCTGTTCCAGGGCTTGTTTAGACTGCTTCTCTCCAGCCACTTAACAATCCTCTTATCTGTGTTTTAAAAAAAGCCCCTTGAAAGGTCTGCGAGCATCAAATTGTTGTGTCCCAAGATAAAACACTCAGTGCCTCCTTTCCTTACTTCAAACAGTCCTGGCAGGCAAGCCCCGTCCTCAGTCAGAGCTCTGCCAACAGGCTATTTATGACATGAACAGAACTATTTGATGCAGCATGAGATATAAATAACATTTAACTCACACTACACACTATATGCTCTCAAGGCTCAGGATGCAAACAAAGTGCTGGATGAATCTTTTAGCAGCTGATGGAAAAATCAGACAAGTTGAAGCAGACAATTCTTGGAACAATCCGAAACAGACCATCTGACAGCAAGTGTTATAGGTGTGTTTTTTAATATCCATGTTTTTTTTTCCACTACTTCCATCACTTTACTTGTGCACTGATTAAGTGCACCACGGATGCCTCCAAAGGGAGGGATTCTAAATTGGGCTATTATCCCAATTTAGAATCAGAATCCACTTTATTGTCTCTGGTTGCTTTTACACACAATATACAATAAACAAGATAAATATAAAAAAGATATTAAAGACAACAGAGACAAGAGACAATTAAAGACAACAGTAGCTGAAAAGATGCGAGTAGTGCAGATGGAAAAGATTAATTGTTCATCAGCGTGATGGCCAGTGAAAAGAAGCTGTTCCTGTGTCTGGTGGTTTTTGCGTACAGTGCTCTGTAGCACCTACCAGAGGGTAGGAGGTGAAACAGCTTGTGTCCAGGGTGTGAATGGGCTGCAGGGATTTTTCCTGACTCTGGAGGCGTACAAGTCCAAGATAGAGGGCAGACTATAAGACCATAAGCAGTTTTAAAAGTGTGGTAAACAAAACAGCACAATTGCTTGGTTACTTTAAGGCAGTATTTCTTAAACTCTCGAACTTTATTGAGTATTTCACACATTACAAAATACAATGTACAAGACATAAAACTAAGTAATTAATGATAAAGAACTTTTTTGCATTGTTCTAACAAAGTGATGTATCTGTTTTTGTCTGATAGAGCTATCTGGTTTATTTGGTTTACTAAAACATCATGTGTTGGCTTAGTAGCCTGCTTTTATTATGTTATTCATTTTTTAAGTTATGGATATGCTGCCCTTAGTATATGTGCTGTGATACATCTTGGCAGTTAAACAAACTCCTTCCTGACATCACAACTTTGAAGTTGTCCGTTGTCCACAGGTTTAATGACGTAAGAAAGAGTAACACTAAAACACACAAAAGGCATAATGAATACAAATAAAATGCTTTCTCTTTATGCTTACACATACACACAATGTAGATAAATATACTGATTCTTCAATGAAATAAATTGATTTGTTTTTAAACGCTACTTTTTATGTATTTACTGCTGATTTACCTACATGTTCCTGTAAAATCACTTTATTTTAACATGTTTACTTATTTACTATTTATTCTGTCATATGAACTATAACAGCAGTCATAGCGGAGTAGATATTGACTCTAATGACTCGATGGAATTAGTGCATAAAACTTCCCAAAACTAAACAAAATATAACAAAAATAATCATCTGCAATCATAAGTAACAATTAAACAAATCAATGAATACTAACGATGCTATCAAAAGGCATAAGATGCAGGCAGACTCAATCTGGATGGGAAAACTACTGAAAACGGCAGTTCTGGGCCATGCTCTTTCTTCACTTCCTAATAATAAGTCACCTGACAAGTTACAGGACAGTTCCTGTTTCAAAATAAAATGTATAACACATTGTTTTAACAATTGTAACAGAACAATGTAAGTAAAGCTGAAAAAGACAACGTTGACTTTGGATTTCACACAGGACACATTATTAGAAAAGTATTTGTGTAATGTAATCCCTCAAAATTTATTGACAAGGATGTTTTGTTGTATGGGAACGTAATTCTTAGGAGTCCAGGCCCATTTTTATGATCAATTTCGTCAACATCTCTGTGTTTATCCATGGCTAACCTCACATTCTGCTGCAGCAAACTGAATAATATTTGAGGGTGCCCCGTTATACTGCATGCTCAAGGACCCATCATGGTTGCTGTGACTTCCACTCGTTCCACCTTTTTAACTGTTTTATACTGCCTCTGACTGCCTTTCTCCTCGCACACTACTGATAGATGCTAACACAGCCGAGGGCATAGCCAGTGATAGGATTACTTTCACTTGGAATATAAAATGTGTTGTTCACAAAATATATACATATGAAAATAAGATTAAATGGAATATATTCACCTGCATCTTAACTGTGTACTTCATTAATGTAAGATTAAACATTTTGAGGGATTTTGCTTCCTTGTATTTTAATAAAAAATATTAATGTCTACTGATACATTTGATTTGAAGATATCTCTGACTATAATCAGACACAAAATCAAGAATTTTATCAATTCAGAGATTTTCCAAAGTAAAGGTCCAACATTTCTATGAGATACCTACACATCTTTCAGACCTGAAATCATATCAGCATTGACGTAATCAGAAATGTCTTCAAGTCAAATATATCAGTCATTGTCAGGAATTAGCAGACAATCTCAAGTTTTTAGAAAAGTATCTATGACACAGTTGAAATGCAAAGTCTCATAATTTATACTGTAAAATTGTTTAATTCTGTGATCATAAAGCACTTGTGAGAGTTAATGTCCAGACAGCGTCCAACAGTGCTTTTGTCCACGATCGATCCAGACCATGGCACACGCTGGATTAACATCTTTTAATGGCTGTTCGGGGACCTGATGAAGTGAAGGATCGATAGACTGGAAAGTGGCCCCTCGCTCCTCGTAGGATTAGAGAGGGCCCCAGTTCCATGTAACACAATGCAAATGGAGGAGTTAAAGAGTCCGCCGACCAAAACAAACCTTGACTAAATCCCAGACACAACATCAGCCGACCCAGACGTGCAGCTTCAGACATGCCTGCCGCACCGAGATGCCACGGAGAGGACAGGGAGTGGCTTTCCTCCAGAGAAGGCGTGTCGGAGCATGGTGCGTATACGTTTTCATCCAGAACACTAGGGGTTTTGTATGCTGCTGCCCCGTGAGTGTCAAAGGAATTATCCACATTCTCAGTCTGTTCATAAAGAAATTCTCAGTGATGTGCGTTCCCTCTGGGCTTTGTCAGGAGCAGCCTGTGAATGAATAACAGACAGGATTTAGAGGGAAAGGAGAGACTGCCAGCCAGAGAGACTTATTCTTTCTCCTCTTTTATCTAAGCTTATGCGTAGAAAGGGACTAGAATGAAAGGGCAAACGCAAGCTTGAGTCTAAACCTGTTCCACACAGACATGTTTTAGTCATTGTAACTCAAAAACAATGATAATGATAAGCCACTGATAGGTGTAAACATTCTTGGAGCATGGTATTGGATTCAGCCTCATATGAGACGTGGAACACTTTGGGGCCAGCCAGAAATGTTGTCTTCAGGATTTTGGGATGAGCGGTTGAGACAGTGCTCCAGGCTGTTTTAATCATCATTCACAACACTGCTCTCTCTGAATTCAGAAGAGTTTCAAACAACAAACTGTGTAAGTAAAATACTTTCAAAAGAAAAAATTGCAGGGAGAACAATGTCCAGGACACCTGTGTAATCTTGTAACGCAAGATTTAAACATTTCTTCACACCAGACATATGAGGAAGAGGGTCAAAGTTAAAAGGGATGTTAGGTGATGAATGTCACAATAGAATGCTACTGCATAACACATGGTGTGAGGGCATCTGCAAAGAGAAAAAGGGTTTTAGAGACAGGGTAGATGGGGGTGAGTGTTCTTGGTGCTTATCCAGTGGCTGAATTGACAGGAACAAGAAGTTGAGTTTGACAGATGAGAGTGAGCGGAGAGGCAGGAGACTGGAAATCCAGAACAGCAGAATGGCTGCAGAAGTTTGATCTGAGCACAAGGAGATACAACTCAGAGACAAAACTACAGAATACCCAAAAAATAATCCTATCTGATGCCTGCAACATAGCTACGAATGTAGTAGATGGAAAGTTCTGGCAAGGACTTAGAGGAAAGCCAGGCTTGATATGATGTTAATATAATGCATCAGTTGATTAGATGAGGAGACTGAGAGTTGGGTCAGAGTTGAATGTCCTGTTCATCCAATATGTGTTAAAGTTAAAACAACAGTGTGTGCACTGCGGCTTTACAAACAAGCCAAAGGACATTCAAACCAGTTATAGTGGAGGACATTTATGTTGCTGTATCTTGTTTCCCTGTTTGTCCACATGTGCCATGAGATTTACATCTCAGCGAGAGTCCTGATACTGATTATAAATCAAAGAGTGAAAACCTCTCTCCTCCACAGACATACGTGTCAAACACCAAACACAACAAGATCATGTCCCTCTATCTACGGTAGCGACTTGGTCCTCCACTAGCCTATATTACCATAGGGGGGTTGGAGGCCAGTGAAAGACTCGCTCTGCTGCCTTCCTAGCCCCCCTAACAGGATTAAGGGGGATATGGTAAGGTGCTGCTCCCGCTTGGTGTAACGTACTCTGATGTGATTTTCATTTGTCTGTCCTGGCCCATACTTTTCCCTCCATCTAATCCCTCACTATTCTCACAGCCGTCCATCAAGCCAAGCTAATCTGCGGGCAGGCTTTAGGAGGAGAAGCTTCTACACACGGTCTCTGTTAAACAGACGGGAAGGTCTGCTTGTCACTGTATCGGAGTATACACCATGACAAAGTGTTAGTGGACATCGAGCTATTGGTAAGCCTACAATGAGATTGACTTATTACTTTATGCAAAGTGTTGTTTGAAGCCTGTATTGGCTTATTGTGTGTGTGTGTGTGTGTGTGTGTATGTATGTGTGTGTGTGTGTGTGTGTGTGTGTGTGTGTGTGTGTGTGTGTGTGTGTGTGTGTGTGTGTGTGTGTGTGTGTGTGTGTGCGTGTGTGTGTGTGTGTGTGTGTGTGAGTGTGAGAGAGAGAGAGAGATAAGCTTTGCTCTGCAACAGCTTAGTGTTGTGTATCTTGAGTCCCTGCTTAGGCTGCTGCGTTTGTGGTAAACAGTACTTTGCATATTGTTTCAAACAGGGTGAGCTGCATGAAGACCTGAGCCGACTTGGTTTCATTTTCCAAAGAAAATCTAAATCTAAAAACTGATCAGGCTTATTCAGATATTTCCTGGCAAAGTTTAGTCTTGCCTTCCTGTTATTCGGTGTTACCAGTGGTTCGCATTTTGTTGTAAACCTTCTGTATTCAGATTTATGAAGGCATCTCTTGATTAAGGTCAAAACTTTGACCTCCCTCCTCCAGAGTATTCTGGACCTCAGTAGTCATGCTATGAAGGGGTTTTTTTTCACCTAGGAAAGAATTCGGCTGCATCTACTTCAGGTCTTCTGTGGTTATTCGGGCCTTTTAGTGTTGGTGAGATTGCTTATTTTTAGGAATGTACCAAACTGTTGATTTCGTCGATCCTGATGTTTCTGCTATCTGCCTGATAGGTTTGTGTCGTTTGTCAGCCTTTTAATGGCCTCCTTCACTTACATTGCTGCCTCTTTGGTCTGAGAGTTCTGAGAGTTCCCTGCTACCAAATGCAAATACAACATTTTGAATCCTCTCCAGACCTTTTTATCTGCTTATTTTGTAATAAAATAATGAGGGAACAATTTAAGTCAATTCAGTTTATTTTGTATTGCCCAAAATCACAAATTGACCATTTCAATTCAATTCAGTTTATTTTGTATAGCCCAAAATCACAAATTGGCCATTTCAATTCAATTCAATTCAGTTCAGTTTATTCTGTATAGCCCAAAATCACAAATACAAGATTTGCTCGAAGGGCTTTACAATCTATACACATAACATCCCTGTCCGAGGACCTCACATCGGATCAGGAAAAACTCCCCCAAATAAAGATAGTAAAAACCCTTTCACAGGGAGAAAGGGGAAGAAACCTAAGGGAGAGCGACAGAGGAGGATCCCTCTCCCAGGAATAACATGAATATGATAAAAAACTATTCATATAATAAGTGGTAGGCATGGACCACAATCCAGATAGCCATAGTCTATCGTAGCATGCAGGACCACTTCCAGACAGCCATGATCCACGGTGGGTGGGGGCAGGACCAGCTCCAGACAGCAATGATCCATGGTGGGGAGGGGAGGGGGGGGGGGGGGGTAAGGGGTGGGGGGAGCAGGTCCAGACAGCCACGGTCCGTGGAAGCACAGAGGCTCCCGGAAAGGAGTAGAGTTAGTAATGTGCATTGAAAGACAATAATTTATTCATAACTAGAGAAGAAAGAGAAAAAAGGAGAAGGGAGATGAGAAAAAGAAAAGAAAGATGAAGAGGAGAGGAGGAGCTCAGCGTATCCTAAGATGTCCCCAGCAGTCTAGGCCTACAGCAGCATATCTATTGGGGGCGTGGGGGGAGTGGAGGAGGCCTTCTGACAGACTCACGGGGTGGATTCCCTCGCGAATCTGGAGGAGAGTTAACTGACCCAACCTCTGAAAGAAAGCTTCCTGGATCAAAGATCGGGGTCTAACTATAAGCGAAAGTCTTAAGTCTATTCTTAAATGAAGTGACCGTGTGTGCCCCCCGGACTGAAAGTGGAAGCTTATTCCACAGAAGAGGAGACTGATAACTGAAGGCTCTAGCCCCCAACCTATTTTTTAAGAACAAGAAACCCTGCATTCAATAAACGTAACTCTCTATTGGGGTAGTATGGCACCATAAGCTAATGGTGCATTACCAGTTAAGGCTTTATAGGTGAGGAGAAGAATTTTAAATATAATTCTAAATCTTACAGGAAGCCAGTGGAGAGCAGCTAATACAGAAGTAATATGATCTCTTTTTCTAGTCCTTGTTAGTACATGAGCTGCAGTATTTTGTATCAACTGGGCAGTACCACAGCAGCCTGATAATAAGGAGTTACAGTAATCTAGTCTTCGAAGTAACATATGCATGGATTAACGTTTCTGCATCATTTTGAGACCGAATATGCCTGATTTTTGAAATAGTACATGGGTGAAAAAGGCAATTCTTGAAATGTGTTTTATATGTAGACGTCCTGGTCAAGGACTTGTCCAAGATTCCATACGGTGTGGCGTATGCCTAAGCAATACCATGCAGAGAAACTACATCATTAGATAATTGATTTCTGAGGTGTTCTGGGCCGAGTAAAATAATTTCAGTCTTATCAGAGTTCAGCAGCAGAAAGTCACAGGTCATCCAGAACTTTATGTCTTTAAGACACGCAGGAGTTTAGCGACCTTGTGGGTTTCATCTGGCTTAATCAAAAGATATAATTGAGTATTATCAGCATAGCAGTGAAAATGTATTAAATATTTTCTAATAATATTCCCTAAGGGAAGCATATATAAGGTAAATAAAATTGGTCCAAGTACAGAACCTTCAATGACCAGGGCTGTTCGTTATGGGGTTCCATAACGAACGGCAGTGGTCATTGAGGCTTCATTATTTACATAAACAAACTGATCAACAGAACTTAAACCAGCTTAATGCTGTACCGCAATACCAATCAACTGGTCTAATCTCTGTAGTAAAATGTCATGGTCAATGGTGTCAAATGCAGCACTAAGGTCTAACAGGACAAGTACAGAGATAGGTCCCCTCTCTGATGCAACTAAAAGGTCATTAGTAATTGTCACTAGTGCCGTCTCTATGCTATGGTGCTTTTTAAAACCTGACTGAAACTTCTCAAATAAACCATTAGCATGTAAAAAGTCACAAAACTGATTTGCGACTACCTTCTCCAGTATCTTAGAGAGAAAAGGAAGGTTAGAAATAGGTCTATAGTTAGCCAACACCTCTAAATCGAGGGTGGGCTTCTTAAGAAGAGGTTTAATTACAGCCACTTTAAAAAACTGTGGTACATAACCCGTTAATAAAGACCCATTAATAATATCTAATAGGGTGGTGCTAATTAAAGACAAAACTTAAGCAGCCTCGTCAGAACAGGGTCCAGGAGACAGGTAGAGGATTTAGAAGTAGAAACTATTGAGGATTATTGGTGGAGGCTAATGTGAAAAAAATCTATCCAAACACACATCGAGGCCCGCAGCCGCCTCCAAGTCCACCCCACCTGAGGATGGACCGGCAATAGCCGAGGCCAGGAGAACATCAATCCTGCCTCTAATAGTCAGAATCTTATCATTGAAAAAATTCATAAAATTATTATTACTAAGCTCTGTAAGAATACATGGATCCACAGAGCTATGACTCTTAACCAGCCTGGCCTCAGTGCTAAAGAGAAACCTAGAGTTATTCTTATTTTTGTTTATTAGTTTTGAGTAATAGGCTCCTCTGGCATTACAGGGGGCCTTTTTATATATTCTATCCCACCAAACTAACTGGGACTCCTCCAGACCGTTAGATGGCCATATGTGCTCAAGCTTCCACGATGCTAACTTCAATATGCGGGTCTGAGGGTTATACCATGCAGCTAGTCTCCTTTGTTTAATAGTCCTCTTTTTTTGAGGAGCTATCGAGTCAAGAGTCACTTTTAATGAGCCAATAGCACCATTTAAAAGATGATCAATCTGGGATGGACTAAAGTTAAGACAGGAGTCCTTTGTTATATTGAGACATGGCAATGACTCAAACACAGAAGGACTCACTTCTTTAAATCTCACAACAGCACTTTCAGTTAAAAACGCTGACAGTTATGACAGTATAAAAGATATTAATAAGCGTAGATATGTGGTAATAGCTGAAAGTTTTGTCAACATTTTAAAGTTGAAATGGTGTCTCTAGCTGAAAGCATGGCAAAGCCTTAGGCTTTTGGAGTTGAAGAAGTTTAAGCTGATTTTAAGATGTTTTTCATTGGAAACCATTCATTTTTATTTTCATAAAACGCTTAATAATTTGAATATTTAAAAAATTATGAGGAGTTTAAAAACATAGAATATTAGCTGAATGTTTTGTCAAGATTTTAAATTTGAAGTAGTGTCTCTAGCTGAATGTATGAAGGACTTGTAAACGTTTGAAGTTGAAGATGATTTGAAGATTTCCCTATTGGGTCCCAATATAAAAAAAAAATTAAAAAGCTTGATAATTCAAAAATTTGAAAAGTCTGAAATATGAAAAGGGAGTTACCATCGTGTCCTTAAGAAGCTGAATGTTTGAATAATTGAACTTTTTTCTGTAGCTCAAAATATGAAGGAGCTGAAGAGGTCCAAAATACGCACGGAAGAAATAGAAGAATTTTTTTTTTAAGATTTGAAGAACAATAGTTGGAATGCTTGCAGCATTCCAACTAATTATTTGGGATCAGGCTGGTGTGTTCACTCTCCATGTCAGTACTCTGCTGCATCGACTTCCTTGATGGTCACTGTGGCTCAAACTGACTGTTCCCTAAAGAGCAAAGAAAATGTAGCCTAGTCTGAACATGCATGTTTTAACATATTGATAATGCACACTATCAGCCATGATAATACACCTCAACACAGAATCAATGTAAGACCTGAAGCCCTGAAGGGTCCAGCTGCTGCTCCCTCAACCTGCACTACATCTGCACGGGAGTTTCCTGAATGCATTTCAAAATAATGCCTTAATAAATAAATGTAGACCTTATGAGTAGTATATGTATTTATTTTGAAAGCAATTTAGAACATTTAGGTGATAGGTTCAGATATTATGGCACAGCCTTGTTTTCTATTCAACATCACATAATTCACAATCCGAAAGTGCTGGTATAGCACCCGGAAATATGTTATTTCATATTTTTTACTGATTTAATACGACTGTCCATTTCTAATAATTTACTTTGAATGTGTGTTTAAGTTAATTCACAAGTTGTTATTCCAATGTTTGGGAACATTGATTACCTGTACACTTACTGACTGAAGGGAAGACAGTATTGCCCTCACCCTGGAGAAGAGAGCGCTCTCTCTCTTCACTATTAGAGCAGGAAGATGTGCAGTATGCAGGCTGGAGACCAGAACTTGTGCTTGTGCTCAACCTGGGACTTGTAAAAGTTATAACAGAAGAAGGACGTGATTGTGGACAGTTCGTTTTAAGGGTGCAACACTGACATAAGGTCAGATTCCCCAAATGTCCTTCAGCTGCATTGCTAAAGCAATATAATTCTTAACAAAATGCAATGAGTAGGATCTCATCTGAAGCCCTGCTGGTCCAGCTGGTTTAACCTGCAGTGCATCTTCACCGGATTTCTGAGTTTCCTGAATGCATTTCAAAATAATGCAGGTTTGCACTGTGTGAGTAGTTAGCTTACCCTGTCAGACTACTGTCAGCTCTCATTCTGTATTTACAACTTGCGTAACTTGTGTGTTTCTGACCCGGCACTTTCTCACTCGCTGTTTCGAGGGCGCATTGGAAAACATGGACATGGATTGAACATAATATTATTCTAGGAGTGAAAAATCTGTTTCAAAGTTTCTATACTATTACAGACGAGTGAGTATGCAAATATTTTGTCCAAACTTTGGTCGTGACGAGTCCCTATGCAAACCTACGCCCTTGTACCTCGCACCTGTTCCCTGAACCACTTCCTCGCTCCGTCCCCTCCGCAGCTGAGCGCAAACCCGCCCCACTGCCACATACCTCCACCGCCAGGGAGCCTTCCGGCCAAACCTACTCCCCCTGTCCCTCCTGAGAGCGGGAGAGGAAGTCGGCAACAACCATCTGCGTCCCCGGCCTATGGATCACCTTGAAATTAAAAGGCTGTAAAGCCAGATACCACCGGGTAATCTACGCGTTGGTATCCTTCATGCGGTGGAGCCACTGTAGCGGGGCGTGGTCCGACCAGAGGGTGAAAGAGCATCCCAAGAGGTAGTAGCGCAGGGAGTCGACCGCCCACCGGATGGCCAGGCACTCCTTCTCCACCGTGCTGTACCTGGCCTCCCTCTCAGATAGCTTCCGGCTGATGGAGATGACCGGGCGGTCAACCCCCTGTACCTGCTGGGACAAAACGGCCTCCAGCTCTCTGTTTGAAGCATCAGTCTGCAGAGTAAAGGGACGAGAGAAGTTAGGTGTGTGAAGGAGTGGTTCCCCACAAAGAGCCTGTTTTACCTCCTCTTTTTTAGTCTTGGGCCGCCGGCAGGCCGCGATCGCGGCGGTCTTGTCAACCTGAGGGTGCACATGCCCGCCGCCCAAGTGGTACCCCAGATACCGTACCTCCCTCCGTCCAACTGCACACTTCCCCGGGTTGGTGGTGAGCCCAGCCTGCCTCAGGCACTCCAGCACCGCACCCACCCGCTGTAGATGATCACATCATCCAAGTAGGCGGCAGTATACGCAGCATGAGGACGCAACACCCGGTCCTTGAGGCGTTGAAAGGTGGCTGGGGCACCGAACAACCCGAAGGGAAGCGTGGTAAATTGGTACAAACCAAACGGAGTGGAGAAGGCCGTCTTTTCCTTGGACTCTGGTGAAAGGGGAATCTGCCAGTAGCCCTTGGTCAAATCCAGCGTCGTGAAGAAACGCTCTGTGCCCAGTCGGTTCAGGAGCTCGTCGACCCGGGGCATTGGGTACGCATCAAAACGTGACATTTCATTCACCCTGCGATAGTCCACGCAGAACCGTACAGACCCATTCTTCTTGACCACAAGAAAAATGGGGCTAGACCAGGCACTGTTGGACTCTTCCATTACCTCCATCTCCAGCATGGCAGCCAATTCCCTCTGAACCACTTTTCTCTTGTGTTCAGGTAACCTGTAGGGTCGTGACCGCACCGTCACGCCCGGAGGAGTCTCAATCTGGTGCGTGATGAGGTTTGTGCGTCCTGGCAGGTGAGAGAACACGTCAGCAAACTGCTCTTGCAACTGGGCAATGTCTGTTCTCTGGGTCAAGCCATTTATCCCAAGCTGGCTCTGGGTCAAGCCATTTATCCCGTTCATCGTCATTAAGAAATTTACGGATCATGGACTTTAAAGTCTTATTCAGAAGCTCCACCAGACCGTCGGTCTGTGGGTGATAAACATTGGTCCGAATAGATTTAATTCACAGCAACCCGTAAAGTTCTCTCAGTGTACGTGACATGAATGAGGTGCCCTGGTCAGTCAGAATCTCTTTCGGGATTCCGACTCGGGAGATGACCTGAAACAGAGCCTGCGAGACACTCTTTGCAGAAATGTTGCGCAATGGCACGGCCTCCGGATATCGGGTTGCGTAATCCACCGGGACTAACACAAAGCGATATCCGCGTGCGCTCCGGTGAAATGGCCCGATGAGGTCCATGGCTATTCACTCAAACGGCACCTCTATTAATGGCAGAGGACGTAAAGGCGCCCTCGGAATGGCCGGTTAATTTACCAGTTGACACTCCGGGCAGGACGGGCTGCAGCGGCGCACATACCCCCGGATGCCCGGACAATAAAATTGGGTCATTATCCGGTCTAGCGTTTTCTCGTATCCCATGTGACCAGCCATTGGGTTATTGTGAGCTGCCTGGAAAATAATTTCCCGGCGGCTTTTCAGCACCAGCAACTGGGTGTTCTCTTGCCCTGTCTGAGTGTCACGACTCACTTTGTACAGCCTATCCCTGATCAATGAGAAGTCGACTATGACTGCGCTGCCTCAGGGCGCACCATTTTTCATCACTTGGTCAAAGGCCGAGTGCAGAGTATCATCACGAGACTGCTCGAGTGGAAAATCTTCCATTGAGTGGAACTCAGGAGCTGATGGAGTCTCCACGGGAGGCTCTGCCGGTTCCCCCTCCGCCTCCCCGTCTGCAGTGTCGGACAACCTCACGTCCCCGCTGAGCACAGCTCACATATCACCTGACCCTGTCTGCCGTGAACGCACCCCCGCTGCCTGCCCCATTAATTTATTAAACCCGGGCCAATTCGTTCCCAAGATCAGAGGGTGCGTAAGGCGGGAGCTAACCGCAGCCGGGAGCTAACCGCAGCCTTTATATTATGCTATTATTATCCCCGTATCTAATCTCCACTGGCACTAAGGGATGTTCGTGAACGTCCCCATGCACACACCTAATCCTCACCCACAATGCATCTACCAATGCCCCGGGTCGAACCACACTCTGGTGGATCATAGACTGCATACAGCCAGAATCCACCATTGCCTGATGTGTACCCCCCAGGATTCTTACCGGAACGCGGTACCTCGCTCCCGGACCGGGGGAGTGTGTTGGAGGGCCGGCAACCCGAATCACCTGGCCGCCTCCATTAACGGACACTCCCTCCGGAAGTGTCCGGGCTGCCCACACCTCTAACACTCCTGCCCTGGCATTTGAGGACCCCTGTGTAGGTCAGGAGGGTGCCGGTGTTGGCCGTGATCGGTGGACGGGGATCCCGGGATGGGAGTATTGGCCACGACGCCGGTGAGGGCGTCGTGGCCAACACTAACTCCGGCTAACTCCGGAGGCTAACTCCGTGGTTGCGCTTGGTATCACTGAAATTATGGGATGAAAATATACATAAATGTCACACATTATGGAAACAATTCTTTAACAGCACCAGAAAATAGGAGCAACTTATAGATCTATATGTTAGCCCCCGTTGTGGTGGGGCACTTTGGATCCTTTAACATTCTCAAAGCATATTGCCACGTTTTTTTTTTTAATTCAACATATATATTCTCCACATCCATTTATAAAATTTGTCAAAATAGTGTTATCTAACAAGTGTTAGCTTTGCTTTGACGTGATCAATGGTACTATAAAAGGAAACAGTCAGTGCGGTTACATGGATTCGAATTACTGGCTTAGTCGAACTAAAATCGAATTATCCTGTTCATGTAAACACCTTTATTCGAATAACTGCGGTCCGACTACGATCCGATTAACACCCCTGGATAACTCGATTTGACTCGATTGATAATTCGAATAACGCTGCATGTAAACGGTGAATCGGATCGCAACTGGACAATGCGTTTGTGCGCATGCTCAAGATCCCGCCGCCTCCTCCCTCCCTCCCTCCCAGTTCATGACCCGGAAGTCAAAAGAGACGATAAGTGGTCACGGCCGGCAGAAACAAACAAACGTAAAAGTCGGGTTACAAGACGATACTAACTTCGGTGGGTGTTCCCGCTAGCTCCCTGATGTAGTCAGCTCGCGCTGCTGCTAGTTCCCTGTTTGCTCTCCGCTAGCTCCCCGACAATTACCGAAGGTAGCGGGTTTCTCTCAATTATGAAGAGTGAAGAGGTCAAGCGGAGATGGCTGTATCACCACTAGATGTAATGAAAACAGCGCCACCTATCGTATCTGATATGACATGCTTTTGGCCAATGATTCGATTTATTAACTGCCATGTATATTCGGATAATAGCAGTTGCCCCGAAAGAGAGCATAGTCCGACTAAAGCAAGATTCAAATTAATACCATCATATAAACGCACTGAGTAATGTGTCACATTGAATTCTGACTTGCTCACATTTGTGTTTGTCTGCTAACAGATGTGACATGAGTGAATGGCCCCTCAGATAGCAGACATGACAAAAGAGGAACTCCCTGCCCCGCTGGTGTCCAGCCCTGTGGGGGAGTTCAAGTTGATGCCTGAGCACGGGTTGGAGGAGGGACTCAACGGCTGCAACCAAGAAGTTACACGCTATCCCATTGACCCGCAAAGTGAGGAACGTGCAGCAATCACTGACAGGTAAGAGTTGTATCTCTTCTGTCGAGCTGTTGGATAATAACATTTAAAAAGAAAAGAAATTATCCTTTATTAATCCCCTTAGGGAAATTCTTCCCTGCATTTGACCCATCCTTGGTTAAGGAGCAGTGGGCTGCCTATGATTTGCCCTGAGAGGAGCAGGTACGGGTTGAATGTCTTGTTCAGAGACACTGCCACATGTGAACTATCGTGATTGAGGATGGAACCGGGTACCATGTGGTAACCGGACGACTGCTCATCTCATGAGCTACAGTCAATTTTTTAATGCATCCCTATCGAACATATTTATGTAGCAATCACAGTGATTAGTCGACTACCTCTTTGCAGGACTAAGCCATGCTCCTGGTTAAAGGTGGAGAGGCTGCTTCCCGGGAGCAGAGCTGTATAAAAATAGCCAATATTCCTGAAATAGTCTTGTTTACTATCTGTCTTGTTTAGTCTTGTAGGTCATACAGAAGCATCATTGAAAATTGACAGTGTTTATCTTGTTTGCATTTAAACATGTCACTGCACTGCCCAAGCAAAACTTTTTCACGAGTTGGGATGGAATATGCGTTGGGTTTTGATTCTGCTCCAATGTTAGAAACGACTTGGAAGAGCTGCTCTTTCATGTTTATTCCCTGCCAAAAAAATGAAAAGAAAAGCTAATTTATATAAAAGCCTGATGATTTCATATATAAATTATATAGAGATAGTAGTAGATTATCTCAGCAGCATGATTGTGGTCTCCATGAATTGTAAATCAACATATTTACAAACGTGGTCCAAACTTGTAACAAGAGGGACCCCACACACAAACATGTCAAAAGCCAAATAAGTTAATTTATTTAATTTGAAAAATAAGAGGGGTGGTGCAAATCAAATGTTACAGCACATTTTATGAATACGACAGAAATTATTCATATAATGAGTAGTAGGCATAGACCGCAATCCAGGTAACCATGATCCATGTCAGCAGAAGGGGGTAGAGGAACGAGCATCAGCAGGGTCATGGCAGGAAGCAGGACTTGCCCCAGACACAGTCATGATCCATGGAAACTTGAGGCGAGAAAGTACAGAGGCTCCCGAGAAGAAGTAGAGTAATTAGTAACGTGCATGGAAGAGACATGAATTCATCCAGGAGAGAGAGAACAGGAGAGAGGAATTCAGTGTAAGAAGTCCACCACTGTGCAGCCCTATATATATTATATATATGGCCATGTCTGCATTCTTAGGGAATGTCTTAGTATTGTTCTTTTGTTTTGTTGAAACGGTTTGTATTCCCACATGAAGAAAGTGTCTGAGTGATGGATGTATTATCTGATCGTGGAGGAATTATATTGAAAGGACGGTGCTCAGTGCATGCTCCACCAGGGTCTCTTTGGTTATTTCACACAATTTTGAATCAATTGGAATTGAATTCAGTGAGGGTAGATACACATCTTTCTACTATATGTGCCCCCTATTAGAGTCTTATCAAAATCAAATTGGAGGCCTTGAGTCAGTGACATTGAAACACAGAAGGCTTCTTATAGAGCTACCATCACATCATTCTTCAGGGAAATGTTTACAGAAGAGAACCTGTCTCTTCGTGTGCCCGTCTGTGCAGGGAGGAGCTGTTTTGTAGGATCTGCCATGAAGGCAGAGCCTCAGGTGAGCTGCTGTCCCCCTGCCAGTGCTGTGGTAGCCTGGCCATGGTACACCTGGGCTGCCTGGAGCACTGGCTTACCGCCTCCAACAGCAGCCACTGTGAACTCTGCCGCCACCAGTTTGAACTGGAGCGCCTGCCAAGGCCACTTTCTGAGGTAGGCCCTTTTCTAACCACGCAGCTCATTAACACTCAAAGGGTTGTATTTATCATATTTAGATATCGGTGTATGCCGTCTTTGAGCTTTTTCCTCCGCCCATGTACAATGAGCAATGTATCAAATACCACCCGTGATGGAAAAAAAAGGTTCGACACAGCTGGAATGATGTCAGATTAACTGTTAATTTTTTTTTCTTGAGTTGTAGTTATTTAAGATGATCAAACGTTCCGCCCGTTATTGTTAGCACATGGAAAAGAGCAGATATCGCATTCTTTGATGACATTTCACCTTGATATTACTTTTCATTATTTATTTTATATATTTTTGTGTTGTTTTCAATTACTATGACTGTAACATCCATCCATCCATCCATCCATTTTCCGCCGCTTATCCGGGGTTGGGTCGCGGTGGCAGCACACCCAGCAGACCGACCCAGGCTTCCCTCTCACCTGCAACATTTTCCAACTCATTCTCATTCCGAGGCGTTCCCAGGCCAGCCGGGAGATATAATCCCTCCAGCATGTCCTGGGTCTTCCCCGGGGCCTCTGACTGTAACAGCTGTTCTTAAATTATATTTTTAAAAAGACATATATATATATATATATATGAGTGGCAGTCCGTGGTGTTGGCCATCAGGCCAGCTGTGATTGCAGCAACAAAAAAAAAAGTGTCACAGACCGACGCGTACAGTCCGCTCCGCCACACGGCTCCACCACAAGCATATAGGAGGAGGGGATTAACGGACCTGTGAGGCGCGCGTCACACGCCCCTCACTTTTATTGCGCAACAGGGTTTCAGATCCCTCTAACGCAGGGGTCACCAACCTTTTTGGAACCGAGAGCTACTTTGAGGTACAAAATAATCCGAAGGGCTACTTGTTTGATAGAAACTTCCTGAACAACAAAGTTGCACAGATCAGCTTTTAATTATACTATATGTGAACTGTCTGATCACATATCAATGTTATTCCTCACAATAATTATTAACAATTTCCACAACAATGATGGTAGAAAAAACATGTTTTTATCACATTGTTAGAAAAATGTAAATAAAGTGTTATCCATGCAAAAAATAACTAATGAGAGACGCAACAGCAGAAAGACCTCACGGAGATCTCGTGGAGATCGGCTTTTGGTAAAATGCCAAGAATTGGCAAGTCGCGCATGCGCAGAGCAGTCTGTTAACGGTGTACGGTGAACATTTAAAATCATCATTTCCTCCTGCGCCCAGAGACTCTTGATATAGTCAGAAATGTTGTTTATGGAGCTCCAGGCTGCAGCCTGTTTGTCTTGACCCGCATGTACTTGAACTATTATGCATTAGGCTTTAAAACTGTTAGCGGTTAGCTTAAAACAGTGTTAGTTTAAAATAGTGTTAGCTTAGAATAGTGTTAGCTTAAAGCAGCAAATCCCATTGAAAAGCACGCAACATATTTTTCGCCCCTCTCTCTCTCTGTCCACTGTGTGCGCTGTGTGTGTGTGCGTGTGCTCACCTGTGTGCGCGCCGTGTCCATGTGTGTGTTCTGTGTGCGCCCGTGTTGGGGCGGAACTCCGCTGCTTGCATACAGAGAAGAGTTTTAACACGACCATGGTCGGGTGATAACTTTTTTTTAATTTAAAAAAAAATTTTTTAGACCACGTCTCGCGGGCGACTCACGTGGTCCCTGCGGGGGCCAGGTGCCCACGGGCACCTTGTTTGCTACCTCTGCTCTAAAGCCTAGTTTATGCTTCTGCGTCACGTCGATGCCGTACCTACGCCGTCGACGTGACGCCGTCGACGTGACGCTACAGTTGAGCATTCGAAGTTCTGCGTTCAGGAACCGTGTTGCTCTGCAACTCACAGCCATGCTGCCAGGGGCAACAGGCGAAAGCGCAGGCGACAGAGAAGACGTTTGCGGAGGCTGTCTGTACGACCACAAAAAAAAAAAGAAGAAACTGCCGGAAATTGTTGTGCTTAAAGCCTAGTTTATGGTTCTGCGTCAAGTTGTCGCCGTCCCTACGCCGAAGTTCTGCCGGAAATTATGTTCTGAGCGGACCAAGCACAGCTCTTGCGGTTCGGATCAACGCGACGCGTAGTTAGGATTTTTGGGAGGTGCATGTCAAGCTACAGCGTAGGGGTTTGCGTCGACTGTGTAGCTATGGCGTAGGTACGCCGTCGACATGACGCAGAAGCATAAACTAGGCTTTAGACTTGCGCGTGCGTTAAGCCTTCAACGCACGCACGAGTCTAAATGCTAGGCCCTGAAGGCTTATAAACCTATATAATAAGGGGCCGATCACACCAGACGCGACTCTAAAAAACGCGTCGCTAGCAAAACCATTGATTTCCTATGGTACTTTCATGGCCTTTTATGTGTGCTTTTTAAACGCTGCACGTTTTTCTAGCGTTTTTTCAGAGCGTTTAAAAGTTAAAATATTCTCAACTTTTAAGCGTGCTGTGCGGAGTCGCGCAGCTCATCACCGTCACACTCGGCCCAGGCAGTCAATCGGATCAAGCAGGAGGCGGGATTTATTCCTTCCTGGTTTTGTGTGGTATGAACAGCGGGGAATTCAAAAGAAAATGGAAACCTCCGACAAGGCACTAATATTAGCGGTATTTAATTACGAAGAGCTTTACAATTCCAGATGAAAACACTACTCTAATGCTCAGAAAACACTCCAACTGACTCCTGCTCAGCCGAAAGTATAACTGAAAGCGCTCGTCATCGAGACAGAACTCGCGGATAGGTATTCACCGTACTCTCTTAAATTTATTTATTTTTTTTAAAAACGCCCGGCGAGTTTTTCTGAAAAACGCCCGGTGCGTTTTTGTCAAGGCGTTTTTTAAGCGGCTGCACTTTAAAATGTCGCGTCCTGTGTGATCGCCCCCTAAGTCAGTGGGACAAGCCCTGCTGCCATCACGTTGGAGGACGTGCTGCTGTCAGTTGGACCTGCTTGTACCCTAAAGCCACTTAGCCTGAGTCAGATTAGATGCCGTTTCCTCCGCTCGCTGCTCTGCAGTGCAGGAGGGCGTATTAGTGGCCGTGTCGTCTTCCTGCTGCATGTATGGTCACAGCCAGTAATCTGCTGATTAAGCACCATGCTCTCCACCAGGTGAAGCGGTGAACAGCATAAACCTCTGGCAATACTGAACAAATGCACTCACATGCACAGAAACAACATTTTACATTACTAATACAGCAAAAAGTGTCTGCTGTGAAGGTTGTTAAGCTCTTCTCTCTGACTGTGGTTACATGCATTTGAATTACTGGCTTAATCGGACTAAAATAGAATTATCCCTTTCATGTGAACACCTTTGTTCGAATAATTGTGGTCCGACTACGATCCGATTAAAACTCCTGGATAACTCGATCCGACTCAGTTGATAATTCGGACATCGCGGCATGTAAACGGTGAATTGGATTAGGAACTAGGGCTGTCAAAATTGATCAAAAATGACATTTGAATATTTGCTTTAAAAAAACACGTATATTCGAATATATTCAAATTTCTGGTTGCGCATTGCGCAATAGGCACGTAGACATAACTACCTGTATAGGTAATTTAATTAAGTTTAAAATATTTAACAACATATTACCTACACAAAAATAAGTAAATTAACTAATGGCCAAGACAGCAGACCTTGGCCTCTCGCTCACACACACGCACTCTTTCTCTTTCTCTTCACTCTTTTGGGCGACTGTGGCTCAGTGGTGAGCAGGGTCGTCTTACAATCCGAGGATCGGTAGTTCGATCCCCGGCTCTGCTAGCCCATGTCGATGTGTCCTTGAGCAAGACACTTAACCTTAAATTGCTCCCGTAGCTGCGCCTTCGGAGTATGAATGTGTATGAATGGTTTCTGATACTGATGTGGTACCTTGCATGGTTGCTCATCCCTTCAGTGTGTGAATGGGTGTGAATGGATGAACGATGTCTCGTAGTGTAAAAGTGCTTTGAGTGGTCGTAAGACTAGAAAAAAGCGCTATACAAGTACAGGTCCATTTCTCTCTCTCTCTCCCGCACCGTCGCGCTCTCTGCGCATGGCGGTTTAAATGAACGACAACAATAAACAAATGCTGATCAAGTGCTGATCAAGAATTTTGTGAAAGTAAACAACGAACAAACAGCGGACGGCGAAATATACGTGTCTGTTTCGCGGAAGTTTCACATTTTATTCTGTGTTCTCTTGGGTGCACATTCTGGAGATGTAGCTTCAAGTTGCTTGTCGTTGAACAGTAAGCTAACTCTAGCTTACATAGTGATCAGGCGTCCTCTTTTTCCCGGACATGTCCTCTTTTCGAAACCTAAAAAATGCGTTCGGCAGGGATTCCAAAAACGTCCAGGATTTTGCCTCGATGGATATTTGTGTTTCTCTGGGTCTTTCACAAACTAGTTTGTACGCTCTTACAAGTTTTGAAACGGTATCTTACATTCCACCTTCTTGCGCGAGCTCTAACTGTAGAGAGAGCTGTCATTGGTCGACCGATCTCAGGGTTGCTAAATGGAGGATCCTCCAAATACGACCATATTGAGCCTTTGGTACGATCCTTCTCCATTTCCAATCTGGCAACAATGAACACTTTGTCACCTCGTCGTGGCTGGGGCGGGGGTTGACAGATTCACGATAATTATCCCCCAAAATATATATTTTTTTACATTCAAATATGAATTTTCATATTCGAAATTTGGTTTTTAACAACTATTCAAATATATATTTGAATTTCAAATATTCGTTGACAGCCCTATTAGGAGCTGGACTATGCGTCTTTGCACACGCTCGAGATCCCGCCGCCCTCCTCTCTCCATCTCAGGGAGTGACCCGGAAGTCCAAAGAGACGATAAGTTGTCACTGCCGAGAGCCGGCCGGCAGAAACAAACAAACGTAAAAGTCGGGTTACAAGTCGATACTACCTTCGGTGGGTGTTCCCGCTAGCTCCCTGCTGTAGCCAGCTAGCGCTGCTGCTAGCGGAGTTCTTTCCATTATAAAGAGTGAAGAGGTCAAGCCACTATCACCTAGGCCTTAGCAGCAGCATGCCGGCTACCATCAGGCCTAGCCCAGACCACAGCAGTAGCTTGCCAGCAACCATCAGGCTACACCCAGGCACCAGCAGCAGCTTACCAGCCACCACTGGGTCGACCCCAAACCCCAGCAGCAGACGACGACAACTACTACAGCAGCAAACACCATCAGTGCCGGGTCTGCTAGCCGAGCAGCAATCATAGCAACTAGAGCAGCTAACACCATCAGTGCCGAGTCTGCTGGCCGAGCAGCAATCACAACAACTACAGCAGCTAACACCATCAGCGCCGGGTCTGCTAGCCGAGCAGCAACCACCATCAGCGCCGGGTCTGTTAGCGGTGGCTCGTCCTCAGCCCGGATCCACTGCAAGTCGGCCTACACAACTCACCTGTGGGAGCAGCCAACGCAGACCAACCCTGACAAAACCCAGGAATCCAGCTCTGAAGAAACTCAGGACAAGAATCTTCAGGACATTGAACCACGCCAAGTTAGTATGGGGCCCTTGTGCTAAACCTAGAGGGTTGTTATGTGGTCACTTGAACATCCGTAGCATAGTACCCAAACGTGAGCAAATTGAACATCTACTTGACAACTCAAATTTAGACATATTAGGTTTATCTGAAACTTGGCTCTCAAGCTCCTCACCTGAAGCAGCCATCCTTATACCTGGTTATAGTGTGTTTAGGCAGGGTAGGGCCAGGGGGAAGATTGGGGGGTTCCTACTATATGTTAAAGATACGATAAAATGTAGCCAACTTATATCCCCTAGTGAAGTTAACATTGAGTCTGTTGGCGTGAAAATCTCCCTATCTGCTGAAATGTGTTGTTTTTTAATATGTCTCTACCGCCCACCCTCTGCCAAAAAAGATTTCTATGACCAACTAAAAACACTCCTAAATCACCATGCAGACCGCACTGAAGCAATTGTAATGAGGGATTTTAATATCAATTGGGATGTGAAGCAAGACAGAAAAATCCTTAAACAAACCATGGATCATTTCAACCTATCCCAGCTGATTGAAAAACCCACCAGGTTAACTAACCACTCCAAAACTAGAATTGATTTGCTGTTTTTAAACAGACTTGAAATAATTGTAACCACTCATAACCTTCTAACAGGTCTGTCGGATCACAATGCAATTCTTTTCTCCAGAAAATTGACTAAGTCACGTTTCTCCAACTCCTTTTCAAAACCAGTTAATTCCACCCCGTGCTATGAAATCACACCAAAAAACCAGCAACATAACCTAGCGGTAGCCCTACACGAATACAACTGGGCAAAGTTACTCACATGTAGGAACCCTGAGAGTGGAGGTGATCTGTTTAACAGGTCAGTCAAAGAGATTATAGCCCCTTTCATCAGTAGAGGGAAAAATTAGGTGAAGAAGGGTAACTCTCTACCATGGGTCAATGAGGAATGTAGAGTGCTCATGTCTGTTAGAGATATACTGTTGAAACAGTCGCTGAAGACCGGCCTGGGTACCGACAGATTAAAATTTACTACGAGCAGAAATAGAGTTACTCAGACGTTACGTAAGGCTAAAGCCAATTTTTTTCCTGGAAATCATCGCAAATGCACAAGGTAACGGAAAACTTATCTGGCAAAACATTAACAAATTGGTTGGCCGTAAATGCAAACAGGTCAAGGAACTAGAGTTATCTATAAATAATCTCTAGTGAGGGATCCCATCACTCTGGCTACTAGTCTAAACCACTTTTTTTCTGGAGTCAGTGGACGAGATAGCCAAGCTCTTCTCCTCTCCTGAATGTAGCGAGAGCCTGGTCAACTCTGATAACTCTGTCCAACCTGTCTTTAAGATCACTGAAATAACTGACTCTGAGGTAGCCAAGCTAATTAGTGGTATGAGAAGCTCCAAAGCCAATGATGTCTTTGGATTTAACGCCAACTTTTTTAAAGAACATAAGGACTCCTTTGTCCAACCCGTAACTCATCTGGTTAACTTATCCCTCAAACATGCAGTGGTCCCCTCAGCCTGGAAGGTGGCAGTTGTCTGGTAAAAAATCTGACATGTCTAACTACAGACCAATTTGCGTCTTGCCAATAATATCTAAAATAGCAGAGAAATGGGTTGCCCAACTTCTTGTAGAGCATCTCAACAAAGACCACCCCCTGTTGCATCCTATCCAGTTTGTTTTTTGTGCCCACCACTCGACTGAGAAGGCCCTGTGTGTCCTCATTGAAAAGATCAAGGGTCTGTTGGATAAAAATGCTTGTGTTGGTGCTATCTTTTTAGATCTCAAAAGAGCCGAGGCTCTTAGGCTGGTTCAAATCATACTTATCCAACAGAAAACAATCAGTTACTGTAGATGGTGCTAGGTCTCCCTTTCTTGAATGTCCTGTAGGTGTTCCTCAAGGCTCGGTCCATAGGACCTTTAAAAGCCATGTCAAAAAGGTACCAACCTACATCAAATTCAACCCACTAAACTTCAGGCACATCAGAAACAGCTTGACAGCCAACGCAGCCAGGACATTCCTTCATTCCATGATCTTCGCTCATTTAGTGTACTGTCTGACCAGCTGGTCACTCACGTGCACAGCAACACTCAAACCCATAGAATCTCTGTATAAGAGAGCACTCAAAGTCTTTGACAAGAAACCGCTAACTCATCATCATTGCCACATCCTGAACAAGCATAAGTTTTTAAGTTTTAACAACCTGATCAGCCTTAAAGAAGCCAGCATTATTTATAAAGCCCTAAATGGTCTGGCACCTCCTCCACTAAACGAGTTCATTAAACAGAGACCTGTCTGCGGCCCTGAGGCCAGTCACCAGAGCTGCCGACAGAGGCAACAGTGTCATCCCGCACAGGCGCACCACCTGTGGTCAGACTGTTCTGCCTGTCAAAGGCGGCACCCTCTGGAACACCTTACCATCGTCTGTTAGGGAGTGCCCAACCTTTTTCACTTTTAAAAAGCACATGAAGGGATGGTTGTTGTCCAGACAAACTTGTGAACATCGATAGTTTTATAGTTTTGGTGCTGTCTTGGATGTGTGATGTTTTGATGAGTGATGTTGATGCTTCATGAGAAAGTGAGACCATGAATGTGTAAACTGATTGATGCCGTTGTGTAAAATGTATCTGTGTGCAGTGTGAGGTGTCTTCCCTACACTGTGATGATTGTCTCTTGTTTCTTTTATATGTATGTGTGGTGTATGTATGTATGTGTATGTATATGTGTGTATGTATGTATGTGTATATATATATATATATATATATATATATATATATATATATATATATATATGTGTGTGGGTGTGTATGTATGTGTGTATGTATGTATATGTGTATATGTATATATATATATATATATATGTGTATATATAAATATATATACATATATATATATATGTGTGTGTGTGTGTGTGTACATGTATGTATGTATATATGTGTGTATGTATGTGTGTATGTATATAGGTATGTATGTGTGTATGTGTGTCTGTGTACACACTTTAGGACACTCAGCCTGTACATTCTGGCAGGGGAACAGGCAATGGAAATCATCCTTGCGGCTGGAATTGGGTGCATTTACATTTTAATTTTAAGTGTTCATTAATGTAGATTGTCCCTCTTGAGCAAATAAACTTGAATTGAATTGAAAAGTTGTAATGAAAACAGTGCCACCTATCGTATCGGGTATGACATGCTTTCGGCCAATGATTTGATTTATCCACTGCCATGTATATTAGGATAATAGCAGTTGCCCCGAGAGATATCATAGTCCTATAGACTAAAGCAAAATTTGAATTGATACCATCATGGAAACGCACTGTCTGAGTCCATCTAATTAGCAGGCCCACCAACCCTGTCTCCTACACATTACGTTCCCCCAGAACTAAAACATATTTTCAGTTACGATGACTAGAAACGTATTTCCTCCCTGATTACGTCGGTGTTTAATCAACGTATTTGTAATACGTTAATCACAGACGTATTTGTAATACGTCAAACACCGACGTAATCAGGGAGAAAATATGTTTCTAGTCAACGTAATTAAAAATATGTTTTAGTTCTGAGGGAACGTAATTTGTAGGAGACAGGATTGGGCCCACACATGGTGTAGGTGTGTGCATGTAGTCCTGTTGGCTTCTGTGCACCAGTTTGTGCACCAGTTTGGATCGGCTTACTTCGACCCATCGTCAACTGGAGCACAAGTCTAATTAGGTGAAATATTTTTTTGTGTATTTAAGATTGGTCATCAAATAAAACTGTACTCACACTTGTAATAGCCAACTGTAATTGTTGGACTCGTGCTGTCAGTATTTCTATCATCTTGGTTATGGACCGGTTTGATATTACTACGTAATTATATCATGATATATAATCATGTTTCATCTTTTTTTTGCTTGCGAAGTGATCACAAAAGGGACTTTTGCTTGCGCAAAAGCAACTTTTGTTCACGGAGTGATTGCGAGAGGGACTTTTGCTCGCGTGAGAGCAACTTTTGCTCGTGCAAGCGGGGATTTTGCTTGCAGAGTGATGTTAAATCGTTCGTCAAACTCATTTGCGCTTTCTGTTTATGACATTAATTTGCCTTCATGGTTAATCAGAGGCCTGAATGAGTAGAGGAACAGATGAAGTGCGTCTCAACTGCGTCGCATCACCAGTGCAAGGATCAATCCACGTACAGGACGTCAGGGGTCTGCAGTGATGTCATCAACCCACTCGACCTGTCTTGAAACACGGACCAAGAAGTCTAATGCATAACAAATCACTTTTTTGGGGTTTTTAGAAGCACTTGAGTTTGGATTTGATGTGGATTAGAGGTCTTGAAACATGGACCAAGAAGTCTAATGCATAGCAAATCACTTTTTGGTTTTTTTTTAGAAGTACTTGAGTTTGGATTTGATGTGGATTAGAGGGTCTCTGAAACACTGTGGCGGTTAAATGTATATACGATAGTGATTACAGTAATATGAAGTAATAAAGCATTTCTCTACGAGGTATTTTATCTTCTATCTATCTATATGTATATCTTAATACTATTTATTACTAGATTTTGTCACATGCCGAAACTAAGACCCTCAAATATACAAATGAATTCGAATCTTACATCTTTGCATTCAAAATAATAAAAATTCTTCTAAAATGTTTATTTTTGTAATACAATTTTAAACACCAACACCATCGAAATATTAATTTCAATATGCCAACTGCCCACTGATGCATTAAGTATA